>NC_029781.3:24432791-24434007 GCF_000817695.3 Arachis duranensis
TATCATATCTATATTTATAATTTATAAATTTTTTTATTAAACAATATTAACTAATTTTGACTATTGATTCATTTTAATTTTTTTTGTTTTTAATATAAATAAATTGTTGAAATTCTAAACTAGAATAATTTATTGTTACAAAAGGATATTTTGATGAGTCGACGCAATAAGCTTGTAGGATTCATTTTAAGGCCAATGACGTGATCTTTTTTACTAATAAGCTTTACAAAATAAATACAATTTTATCTTATTTAATAAAATATGCCGAGTCGAATCGAGCTTAAAATGAGCCGAGTCACGTACTATCTAAAATAATCATCTGAGTATTAGAAACAATAAACATTTTCTCAAAAGCTTAAATTGATTTTGGAGTTCACTAAGGATCAAACTCTTAACCTTTTAGATCTAGAGCTTCAATACCATGTCATGATACCACTCATCCCAAAAGTTTTAGTTGATGAGAAAAGATAACACTAATGGTTATTATATCTTTAATACTCTCTAAACTTCCATTGTACACATTGTATAAATATTCTATTGACTCCTCATACTTTTCCTTTTAATTAATATAATATGATTATAACACACATATACAATTACATATATGTATATATGTCCTATGTATGTTTTTTTTAACAGTATTCCTAATCCGACAAGTTAAGGACTAATTCGGCGTGAATCGGAATTTTATTTAAGAGTTTGTCATTGATCAATAAATTAATATATACACAAAACAAGATTCGAACTCCTACTACTTATTTAAATAAATTAATAAATTAACCACTAGACTAACCCAACTTAATTTTTCGTCTTAATGTTTGAGTTTTAGGTGGTGGGGGACTAATATTATGAATTCACCACATTCCTACAACTCAACATATACATTAGCAAATAACCAAATGAATGAGTGGGCAAAAAAAGGAAAGGATCATATCATGTAACTTCCAGATTCAAATAAATAATTGTGAATTTGAATAAAATTCTCCTATATTTTTTAAAAAAATTAATGTATTCAAATAAATATTTTTTAGCCATCGATCATTTAATTATTAATTCAATTTTTTTAGTCTAATTTTTTTAGTCTAGTAATTTAATAATATACTTTATCCTATTAGATGATAGTGAAAAACAATAAATTCTAATAAACTTCTAGCATTTTTTTATATTATTAGGTTTAATTACTCTATCAACTCCTATAATTTTATCAAATCTTTAG
>NC_029781.3:24434210-24437997 GCF_000817695.3 Arachis duranensis
TTGTTACAATAGAAACTTAATTATAAAATTTAATATAATATAAAAGTTTAATTAAAAAATATATATATAAATCTAATTACAAATTTAATAAAATTATAAAATCGACAAAATAATTAAACCTTCTGTTGCACCAGAAATACCATTTTACAGGCACTCTATATGAAAATGGAGTTGAAATTATTTCACGGGCGATCCATGCCAAATAAATTTTCTGCATTTGACATAACTTTAAATTTATACGTATTTTTAGAAATAAAAGTTTTTTGATATTTATTTAAATAAAATAAACAATAGAATTATGTATAATGGGACAATTAAAAAGTGTTTCTAAAATTAATTTAGATTAATTAATAGTTAGCTCACTAATTTATTTAAATAAATATTAGAAAATTTAAATCTTATTTTGTTCTTACAACGAAACAAAAGATGTATATGAAACAATTTGGTTAGTTTAGTCATTAACGTATTAATTTGTATAAATAAGTATTGAAAGTTTGAATTTTATTATTTTAATAATTTTTTTCATATTTAGAGAATATTATGTATAATTTTAAATTTAATAACAAACTAATTATGAAGTATATATATAATAAATATTTTATTTATTAATATATATAATTTTTAGAATATTTACTAATTAATTGAGCTCTGGAAGCACATCTTAAATGTAGTAAATACAAAAATAAATATACATATATTTATGATGGACTGCATTCGAGAAATAAAAAGATTTTAAATACATTAATCTCAGATACACTGAAAATCTAATTTGTTTGACAAATTGATTATATCTCGATCTAATCTATGAGTTACTAAATCCTATATATGACCAAAAAAAAAAAAGTAAAGATGATGTCAATCTCTAATTTTTTTTTTAAAATCACTTTTTTTAAATAATATTAGAGATGAATTTATATTTAATATATTTTGAAGAAAAAAAGAAACTAAGAGAATAATTTTTTTGTCAGATAAATTAAATAATTCTTAATTTTAGACCTCACAAATTTATTTAGATAACTCTTAATCTTAGACATCACAGATTCACGCATACTATACACTCATACACACTTAAGAATTCTATTTATTATTTTGTCATTGCCAAATAAGATTTAGATCTAGATACAGCATATTTAAAAAATCACAGCTACCTCCTTAAAAGGATTATTGTTTAGTTTTTCTCTGTTTTTGGGATCTTAGACCCCTTTGCTTATAAAAAAAATACCAGTGAAAATGTAATTAAAATTTACGATTTCGTAAAATTTTTTAAAAAATTGTATGATTCTATAATATATTTATTATTTTCACTTATAATATTTAAAAATGAACAAAAACAATACAATGAATAATTATAAATATTTTTAAAATATTGGTTCTATTTATACTCTAAGATATACAAATTTTTTTTCTTCTTGCATTTTGAGCAGGAAAAATTAGCTTTCTTATTTCTTTTGGTGAATTCTGCATGCGGATGATTCAAACTAAAATTTTATTCAATTTTATGACAGTTATATTTTTATTAAATATTATTTTAATAAAAACTAAATGCATCTCTATTGAATAAAATATAAATTCTTCTTTTAACATATTTTGAAGAAAAAATATTGATTTTTTTAAAGAAAGAAAAGAAAAAAATAGTTTGATGGAAAGTTTTGTTTGTCTTAAATTTCAAAAAATAAATATTAATATACTTTTTATTTTTATTTTTTTTCTCATGTCTAGCTAGGATGTAATGAATTCTCTCACAGGTATAACATTGACGTATGTTCAATTTGTCAAACAAGCTAGATCTCGAGTGTACCTAAAAACAACGTAATCAAATTCTTTTCATATTTCGAATACAGTGCGTTTGGAATACATGTATATTTATTTATCTTCTACCTAACTATTGTATCTGAGATATGTTTAAAGATTTAAATTGATAAATATTTTAAAAATGATGTATATTGGTAAATAAAACTTTTGTTTAACTTTTATTTTTGTTAAAATTATTTTATTAAAAATAATTAAATCAAATTTTTGGTATTTAATATTGAATTAATTAAGATTTTTATATAATTTTTTAATAATTGAATTTTTTAAAATTTTAATAATTAAAAAAATTTTATGATTTAATTTAGATAATTGAAATTTGGGAGTGAAAACTTTAATTTTATGAATAAAAAAATTAGATTATTTCTACTATTAGAGGTTATTTCAAACTAATTAATAAATTAACAAATAAACATTTTGTGTTGCAAATTTTTTTGGATGAGAGAAAGAGAGAGAGAAAAAAAGAGATCGTAGGAAGAATCAATGAATGAACGTAGACTATATATCTATGAAGAAGAGAATGAAAAAAGTAGACTAACCTATTTTAAAAGAGTCCAGGGAAATAATAGATTATTTGTATAATGTGTATAATGGATTATTGAGTTACAAAATGAACATTCTCTATACTATTTAGAATAACCATTCGAGTATCAGGGATAATAAACATCTTCCCAGAATTAGTGTTATAATACTATATTATGATACCACTCATCGCAAAAGTTTCAACTGATGGAAAAAACTAACACTAATGATTATATCTCTAATACTCTATAAACTTTTATTGTACGCATTGTATAAATATTCCATTGGCTCCTCATATTTTTCCATTTTAAAATTGAGGTTATTATATTTGGCTCTCACTCGCTCACATTATAAATATTTTTTATAATATTGTCAATAAAACATGGTAAGAAATTAATGAATTAAATTAATGGTTAGACTCTTTTATTTAAATGAATATTAAACATTTTATTTTTAAAATACGCATAAATTAAAAGTTGTGCCAAAATGTACAGATAAGGATAAAATAGACTGAGTCGATTCGAGATTTAATTTTGACGAACCTAATCTATATTGTAAGTAGATAATCTAAGTCTAGGTCTATTACTTCCTGAATTATAACTTAAAATAATAGACATAAATAATCTACATTAACATTAAATATATTCTAAAATTTATAATTCATAATTTATAAAGCATAATTCATTTATATATCAATGGCAAATCATATATTATAACCATACTTATAATTTATAAACCTTTTTTTTGAATATTTTGGACATTAATTTTATAAATTTGTAGATTTTTTTTTAAATCTTTGATTTGACTTTTTTAACTAATAAATTTTTAAAAAACTCAATCCTGACTTTTTTTTTTTTTAATAAAACGAGACGAATCGAATCAATTTTAAAACAAGTCGAATTATGAATTTCCATCAGCTAACCCGGTCCACTTCCACCCTTACGTGCGAGATTCATTTTGCTTGCACTGCCTGTGAAGTGAATTTTAATTATATTTTCACATGGAACGTATGTAAAATGGCACTTATGTCCCCGACAAATTAGACCAATTTAGACTAACATCCGAAAAATAGGAGCAACTTTGGACGAATAATAATAGAAAAAGTATAGAGAGCCAATGGTCTAAATGTATAATGTGTACAATAGATATTTATGAAGTATTAGAGATATAACTATTAGTATTACATTGTCTTGTCAGGTTAATAAGTGAGTTCATGACATAGTATTAGAGTTTTAGATTCAAAAGGTCAAGATTAGTGAACTTCAAAATTAACTTAAATTTTTAGGATGACATGTTTATTATCCCTGGTATTCGGATTCGTGATGTTCTCTAGCACTATCCATAATAATAATAATAATAATACAACACAATAATAATAATAATAATAATAATAATAATAATAATAATAATAATAATAATAATAATACAACACAGATAACAACAACAAAATAATAAC
>NC_029781.3:24438021-24463791 GCF_000817695.3 Arachis duranensis
TAATTTATTAAATATAATTTACTACAATAATTAATTATGTCAACTAATTAATTTGATTATATTTAAATATCACACAATTTATTATAATTTATATCAATTTATTTTTGTGATATTTTTTAATTTATTTCTTTTAATATTCTGGTAGTATTTTTAATTTTTTAATTTATTAAACCAAATTAATTATACTAATTATGTATATTAATTAATTGTTTAATTATTAAAATAATAAATCTATGAGTAAAATAGGCAATTGAAATATTTTTAATTAATAATCAAATTAAATCATATCTATTGAGCCAAATTTAAATTAATGTAAATTAAGGACCAAACTAAAATAAGATGATTTTTTACTTATCCAAATTGAATATAATAAATACAAATTAATTTTGTTAGATGCTCATGATCTTTTGACCTTTTATATATAAATGGCCAAACAAATTTAGAAGGACATCTCTAATACTTGGTATTAATTTTATTTTATTTTAGATCCCACAAGATGCTATATAAATATTTATGAACTATATATCATAAGACTTGATTTGAAATTTATTGTAAAATTTATCACTCCAATACTTAGTTTCATTTCAATTTAAATTCTTAATTAATTTTTATTATTTTAAATAAATTTAATTAAATTATAAAAATTTAACTAAAATAAAAATATAAAATTATCAAATTAATAATGATATACTATATTTAGATTGAGAGAAAAATTAGAACTTTATAAATAATTAAAAAAATTACGTTGAATTAATTTGGATATATTTTTTTATAAAATTAATAAGATAATAAAATAATAAAATAATAAAATACAAAGTATAAATAAGTACATCTAATTTATTTGAGTAAATTTTAATTGAATCTTTGTTATAATGTTACAATACAACGTTACAACGTTACAGTAATACCATTAGTGGTTATTTAATGGATGGATTTAAATAAGTAGCAATATTTTACTTTTTTTTAAGTGATACGATATCTCTTTACTGATACAGTATCATTTCAAAAATATATCTAATGCAAGTTTTAATTTTAAATCAATTCATTTACGGTGTAGGTTAAAATTGATACCTAAAATTGATTTCATTGGAGTTGCTGTAATAATTATCATTTTTATTGCTCTTGCTATTCCAAATCTTCTTTTCTTTTCTTTTTTTATGTATAAATTTTTTGTGTATAAATGTACTCAAAATGAGAAGGTATGGATGAAAGTTTCATTGATTGTTTGTTTGACGAATATCATAGCCTACGAATGACTCAATTTAAGTATTCTACTGCTGCCGATGAAAAGTTAGATCTGTAATAATTAGGATGACCAATATACCTTTTATAGTATTGGATAGAAGAATATTTGTTAAAATGAATATACTCATTGTAATAAAATTTCTTGTCAATTTGTTATCTTTTACCTAATAAACAACATTCATCTTGAATACATTATTTTTATCAGAAGTCATACATAATTGATTGATAATTTTGTGTAAAAATATTTTTGTGGTGACTAAACACTGTATTATTAACTCGTTAAAGTTAATTTTCCTATGATTATGCTAATGTATAACACTATCAGATAAAAACTTATTAGATTATATTTGTTTCTAATGAGGTGAGCGAACTTTTAAACCTAATCATGGTTAGAGTCGAAGAGGATTAGAAAAATATTAATAATATAAACACTGTTTATTTTTTATATCCAATAATAATAATATATAAATTAAAAAACTAATAATGTTCCGTACAAAATAATAAAACGAGTATTATACTTGAATAATGAGAATTTTTTTTACAAATCACATTAAATACATCATTTTAATTTGCTTAAATATAAATGTAAATTCTCATTTGCTATTAACAGTATCTTTAATTTTAAAATGTTATTTTTCATAATGAATATATTATGAATTGTGTTGAATTATATTAAATTGATTATTTTATGATTATTATATTATGATTTTTTTGTTAATTTAAAAAAAATTCAAAGAATATCTATAGATAACTGTGAGTATCTGTATTCTTAAGAGTATAATTAAATAGGGACTTACGACAAAGAGAGGGGACGGAGGATATTTTTTAAAATAGGAAGACGAAAAAGGAAGTCCGCCGCGCCCACACAAATATCCAATACTATCTCTAACTAACAACAAAATTCAATTTGAGCCGATTTTTGATGGAATATATATGTGGATTTCATCTGTATTGAGTCCTAAGATAATGAACCTAATTTGGATTTGGGATTCGAGCAATAAATTTAGGTTAATCTTGCTCATTTAAGTTAATATTTTTAGTCATTTTTATAACAAATACTATACTATTAAATATTATTACATTTAGTATATAAAAGTTAGATATGCTTACAAGAGATTCTTTAATCAAACTAAAAAAATTCCAATTATATTTTTTTCTTTTTTAATCTGAAATATTATTTACTAAGGTAATGAAAAAGTGAATAATAATGATGATGATGATTATAACACCATACCACACAGAGCATTACACTTAGAATGTAACACAGAGGTGGTGAGGCGTTACGACCTCTAAAATAAAATGTGTACATATAATAGTAGAAGGAATATAATAAACTAGAAACCTTGAAAAATTGGTAAAACAAAAATCGCAAAATAAAAAGCGCAACACTTTGGAATCGGAATAACTTGCGTGTGAAGAAAACTATATCTATCAAACATAAAATAATAAAAATAGGAATAGCCAACAATATAAAATAACAAGCTCCTAAACAAAATCCTATTTCTCCATGAACCTCTAAGAGGATCAAAAGGAACAAGTTATGTAGAGAGTAAACTAAGCACATACATATACATCACTGTACAACAAAATAACTCAGTAACCACTTTGCTTCAGGAGCTCAGACGCCTAACGAGATGCCTCTCGACCTGCATATGAAAAACAACAACATAGTATGGAATGAGAACCAGAAGTTCTCAGTATGGTAAAGGTGCCACACACATAATAGATAAGGTTCTGAAAATGCCAGAGGCAATCCTAGAATGCCGACACTCAGATTATAGAGCTTAAAGTATTAAACAGAAGTCATAAAAGGTGATTTTCTAAGAGTATCTAAACCTAACTTAACTTAATCTTAAATCTAAGTCTCATTCTTCCATTCCTCCATACCTCCAACTCCATCATGCATTTCACAGACAAATAAATAGATAAAAACAAGCACAAGAAGGTTACAAATACTGCAGGTAACACATATATATTTAACATGGCAAGTACATTTAGGCATACCCAATTAAAGCACAATCAAATAATTCAAGTAATATACATATGATGCATGCCTGTCCTATGGCTGATGAGGCTCATCTGTCGGTTATCCAGCCAACCCGACAAGTTCAAAAACCTTAGATTGTCCCCCGACGTGCATCCCCAAGAGTCTATGCATAGCTTTTTCTCAAATAATCAATATTGCTCAATGGGGAGTTATATTCCTGAGAATTTATAGTGTCCGGTCATACTTACGTCGTAGGGTTAACAGAGTATCGAGCTTTCAACCTGATACACATGGTGGCAATGCATGACACTTTATCCAGGGAATCTCGTATCTCAGATCATTAAATCATTCAAGCCAAATTTCATACATAATCTTTCATCAGAATATCTAGTCAAGTATCATATATGACTTATCCGTAACATCTTATAATCAATTCATCACTTTTCAACTTTACTTCATGTTCAAGTTATCTTCATTTCCTAACTTTATCTGATTATCAGGTTTAACACTATTATTTATGACCAATAGAATGAAGATATAGGTTTAGAAGTTTGAAATAGGTTTTAAAAACCTTAAAAATCATGTTTGCTGGAACAGGTGCCATGCGTACGCATGGTTCACGTGTGCACGTGGGGATGTAAGACTGCATCTCGCACGCACGTCACTTCTCATGCATACGCGTGGGTGAAAACTTCATGACACGCGTGCGCGTGGGTCACTCGTAGGTGGACATGCTTGTTGATCCCTTACGCGTGCGCATGGGACTAGTCGCGTACGCATCGTTGAAATTCGTGCCATGCGTACGCGCGGGTCACTCGTACGCGTGGGCGTACGTCCTTTAAAAAAAAACAGAATCAGCACAAGCTGCAGAATTGTTTCATAAACTAGTTTTGAGTTCAACTCTTCCAACAATCATAACTTTTTCGGTTTAAAATATTTTTCACCCGTTCTTCGAATGGCATAAACATCACGAACCCAATTTTCATTTCAAAACGAGTTGGAAGCAAATTTAGGGTCCGAAAACCAAGTTATGCCTCGTCAAAATTCGACCAAAAACCAACTTTTATAACTTACAATACCTCTTTCTCATTCAAAATAAATTCTCATATTACCAATACCATAGCTTGTACATGCTAGCACCAAAAGGTCCTTTTTCCTCAACACCATAACCACCATAACAATCACACTCTACACCAACAATAAATACATATACATATACCAAATCCACCATAAAAAATTACATACTTACGTGCCAAAACCCACAACCAACCAAAGTTCATAAATTACTTACTTGTATTCTCTAAACAAAGATTAACAACATCCTCAAAACTATGATTAATAACATCTCAATCCTTCAATTAATCAGCATCACATCAATCCATGTTTAATGACAAAACACTAAACCATAATATACATATACGTTTCAACTTATTCTACGGTCATGTAACCTAAGTTTTCACAAAACCTTACATATTAAATATAAGAAACCTAAACCATACCTTGGCCGATTTCCACGTAACGACCAAATCAATTTATTTAAAACCAAGGCAGCTCCTCAAAATTCAACAGACTCTAAGCTCAGCTTCCTCCAAGTTCCAATATTCACAATTTCCAGCTCCAATTATTTATTCTCAACCTAATACACATTTATAACACATATATACCCAATTTAATACTCAAAACTCAAATTCAATGAAATTAAAATGGAATTATGGTTTTCTCACTTTACCCAAGCTTCACATAAGCAAGAGTGAACGTTTTCCTCAAGCTAATTGGATCCTAAAACATCAAAAATTAAAGAAATTCAACTTTCCTTCCTATATTTAGAAAATTGGCGGAAAAGAGTGGCTGAGAATATTTAAGGGCTTACCTATAAAATTGTTCTAGTAGAAATGTAGAGCTCGACATGGTGGACGCGTGGCCGTAAACAGTGCGACGATCAGAGTTTGGATCGGGAAGTTACGGCGCCTTGAACTTGGAACGAGGGTTCGGACCCTTTTCTTCTTCTCCCTGGACCCAAGCCTTCAGCGTTTTGCTGAAAATGAAGAAGAGAAGAACGTGGGGTTTATTTTAAATGGTTGGCCCGATTGAGTTCACGGTCTGATTTATCGGTTTGACTCAATCTTAGACCGATTTTTTTGAAATTAGTATCAAAATTCAAATTTCAATGAGTTTTATCCTAATTTAATATAATATTCGCATTTCTAATCTCCCTTATTAAAAACTAATTTATTGTGTAATTATCTACTAATTTATCAGAGTTTACAATGATGATAATGATGATGATGATGATGATAATAATAATTCACATAATTAAAATAGATCTTCTTAATATATACATGATACTACATATATCAAGAATTATTATATATGATAAATTATTTTTTTATTTTTAATCAAGTTAATTTATGTGTAAATCAATTAATTTTTATAACATATGATTTATTACATAATTTTTCTCCTCTTAATATAGATAAATTTAATTAATTTAATATACAAAATATAATTTATATTATTTAACATACAACTTAAGCCATTATCTAGAATAATAAGTATAATAGTATAAATATCTATATATTTATTAGTATTAGAAAAATATATAAATAGTATAAATATGATCTTTTGGTAGAAAAATAATAATAAAAATTATTAATTAAGTTAATTACATAATAAAAAATTACTATTTTTACATACTATAATATTTATAAAAAAATTTTGAATAATAAATCAATATTCAATAAATTAGATATTAATCCTATAAAAAAATAAATTATACATTAGATATTATTATTTGCGTACTAATATATATAATCGATTATTAAGTTATAATTAATTTTTAATCTAATTTTTGCAAATTAAAATTTAAATGATTGAAATTATTAAATAGCAAATTTTTGCAGCTAAGTTTTTTGGTTATTAAAATTAAAAAAGGTGAGTTGTTAATCAATTCTAAAGTTAAATTTAAATTTGTGTAAAAAAATATTTTTAATTTTATTTTATTGACTAGAATTAATTTTAAAATAAATTATTTGTACATCACATTATAAAATAGTATAGTCTTTTGTTTTTTAATGGTAATTATTGCCAAATAAACTAGTGTAAAAATGGAAGAAAATGTATTTATCAATCTAGGAATAATAATTTATTTTTCAATAGAATAAATTATATATTAAATAACAAAAGTTATTAGAGTTTCTTTTTACATAAACTAATACTCATCGATAGTGTTTTGGTAATATTACTAAGGAATATTAATCAATTTAATAGCTTTTATAGTGACATAAGTCTATAAATTTGGAAACTTAAAAATCATATCATAAAATGTGAAATATTAACCGGTAACAACATTGATTATATTGTTTTGACTTCATGAGTGAATATGATACCAATAAATAAAGTTGTCACATTTTAAATTTAACAAAGACAAATCTCCACAAGTATTGCTATCAATGAAAATTATTCTACTTTCAAGACAAATAATATTTCTTTCATTGTATTTTCCAACTCGGAAAATCGAGAACTAATCCACCATGGATTGAAGTTCCATTTATTAAGGATTTGTCGTTAGCTAATGAGTTGTTGCATACATAAGACAAGATTCGAAATCTTAATACTTTCGTAAGTGACTGGGCTGAGATGCTCTTGGGTTTTGACCGATGCGTCCCATAGATCCAGGTGCCGCTAGGTTGGGCGATAACTCCAAAAATACTATCCAGTCAAATTGATACATTTGGCGCTTGTGAGATGCCTCTTGATATGCATCCCATCCCTCTGGACTAGGTGGAAGGTCCAATGCTCTTTGTATGGCACTCTCGGAGACAGGGACCTGCTGCTGACGGACGAAGACAATTTGTAGAGTAGGCGAGTAGAAGTTTGAGTAGAATTTAACTACCCATGATAAGTTGGCCTTTTGTGGCTGTCTCCTCAAAAATTTCCATTGTCTCCTCTCAATTCGAAGCTCCACAAAATCAACAAAGTGTGTTGGGATAATGAGCAAGTGCTCATTGTTGTAGTTCCTTTCGGCTAGGATGGGGAACATCTGTTCGCAATAACGGTTAGCAAATCGTGTGGAGTCTCGGATGGGAAAGACTTTCTCTGATTCATCAACCTTAATGATCATCTTCACCCACTTTGTTGGTGGCTTTTCACTGATAGATGGAAGTGCTTTTGCCAGTGTTCTCTTGGTTCCTCTCCTTGCTGGTGTCTTGTCAGTTGCCTTCTCTTTTTCTTTCTTGGTACACATGCCTAAGGAAGAAGAAAAAGAAAGAGTGTGAAATATAGATAACTAAGACCGAAAGGGAGAAAATTCCAGGTGATAATGAATGCCAAAGGAAAGATAATAGCTCAAATACATGGTAGCTACAATATGTAGGTAAGACATCAATGAAGATCAGGTAGGCAATGTAGAATAATAAAATGCAAGAGGGTAAAAACATGCAAGTAACAGGCATGAAAAGCATAACTCAACCATCAAGTAATAAATGTGCCAAATAAAAGAGCATTTGTAATGATGACAATTGTGAATGATAATCCCAATTACATGTGGAATGCAAGTGTTTTGAAAAAGAGGCATTCAAGTAGAAGAGGAGTAAAACAAAAAAGAGTTCAAGATGCCATAGGCTTTTTCACAAACACTTGGTGAGCAAGTTAAAGTATGAATGAAAATAATATAATCCAAATGTAGATGAGAGCCAAATTAAAATATCAATTGTCAAACCACTCCTCATAATATCCACAAGCTTTAGTATAGTAAAGTAATACCCACATAAAATTCCATTACCAACATAAGAATGCAAGAAAAAGAAAAGAAAAAGAAACCATGGACAATGAAACTAAAAGAAAAAAATAGGGAAGAAAGAAACATAAATTGATGTAATAATGAAAGAGTAAAAGAGAAAAAAGAAAAGAAACCTGATGAAGAAGATGAAGAAGTAAGAAAGAAAGTAATAGATATGAAGAAAGAATAAGGAATAAGAAAGAAAGAAGAAAGAAGAAATAACTAGGACTGAAAAGAATTAGGATTGGAGTGGTGGATGATTTGAAATCAGGCGCTGAGGTGTTTTAATCGTGCGTCGCATGCGACACGTACACGTAGGAGACGCGTACGCGTGGGTCGCGTGATTTCCAAGCGACGCGTAAGCGTCAGGGACGCCTACACATGACATGTGTTGTGCAATTGGCACAAAGGCAGCTCCGCGCACGCACAACTCTCTGTTTGATCAGTGCGTGGGGCAAAAATGGCATACGACGCGTGCACGTCAGGCATGCGCACGCGTGGATGGCCCTTATTGGAAAACGACGCGCATGCGTCAGGGACGCGTACGTGCGATGGGACTTGTGCTGCTAGCATAGTTTCAGCCCCACACCATCATAACTCTCTGACCCTACACCCGTTTATGCCGATTTGCATGGTCACGCGTACGCGTGAAGGACACGTACGTGTGAGGGACGCGTACGCGTGGTCTTGCTTGTGCATAAGACATGCAACCAGCACCACTCATGCCCAACTATCTGTTCAATTTTTATTTTTCACGCACACACATATGACACGTACGCGTCAGCGACTCTTGCACGTCGTGTGCTTTTTTTTATGCAGAATGCAAAATGCAGCATGCAGATGTATGCAGAAATTATGAATGTCTACTGAGAAAATTAAAATAAAATAAACTAGGAATGAGAAGAAACGATCATACTATAGTGAGTTGTCTCCTACCTAGCACTTTGCTTTTATATCCTTTAGTTTCCTTCATCTTCTCACCATGGTATAGCTTTAAGCGATATCCATTGACCTTGATGAATTTGGAACTTGAAGTATGACTCAAGTGGAAGACTCCGTATGGCTCTACCTTTTCTACCCTATAGGGGCCTTCCCACCTTAATCTCAGCTTGCTTGGCATGAGCCTCATCCTTGAGTTGTAAAGGAGGACTAGCTTCCCAGGTCTAAACTCTCTTCTTCTGATATGCTTGTCATGCACAACCTTCACATTCTCTTTGTGTAGTCTGGAGTTGTCATATGCTTCGAGTCGAAGGGTCTCCAGTTCTGCCAATTGCAGCTTCCTTTTAGTGCCAGCCTTCTCAAATCCCATGTTGCATTCTCTTACAGCCCAGAAAGCCTTGTGTTCCACCTCCACTGGGCGATGACAAGCCTTTCTGTACACTAAGCAGAAGGGGCTCATTCCTATGGGTGTCTTGTATGCCGTTCGATAAGCCCAAAGCGCATCAACAAGCCGTGTGCTCCAGTCCTTCCTATGAGGCTTGACTATCTTCTCCAAAATGCGCTTTATCTCTCTGTTAGACACCTCTGCTTGCCCACTGGTTTGAGGATAGTAAGTTGTTGCTACCTTGTGGACAATGCCATGTTTCTTAAGCAGTCCTGTTAATCTCCTGTTACAAAAGTGAGTTCCTTGATCACTCATGATTGCTCGTGGTGATCCAAAGCGACAGATAATATAATTTCTAACAAAGGAGACAACAACGTTAGCATCATCAGTACGGGTAGGAATTGCTTCCACCCATTTAGAAACATAATCTACAACTAACAGTATATATAAGAAACCGCTCGAGTTTGGGAATGGACCCATGAAGTCAATGCCCCAAACATAAAAAATTTCACAGAACAGCATAAGCTGTTGGGGTATCTCATCCCTCTTGGATATATTACCAAATCTTTGGCATGGGAAACAAGATTTACAGAAGGCAGTAGCATCTTTAAAAAGAGTGGGCCACTAGAATCCACAGTCTAAAATTTTTCTAGCTGTCCTTTGAGAACAAAAATGTCCACCACTCTCAGAGGAGTGGCAGGCCTCTAAAATTGACTGGAATTCTGATTGAGGCACACACCTTCTAATTATCTGGTCAGCACCATACCTCCATAAATATGGCTCTTCCCATATATAATATTTGGACTCGCTTTTCAGCTTGTCCCTTTGATGCTTAGTAAAATTAGGAGGGAATGTATGACTAACTAGATAATTAGCTACAGGGGCATACCAATGAACTACTTCAGATATTGCGTGTAAGCTATCAAATGGAAAAGCATCAATGATAGGAGTGGAGTTACTCTTAATGTGCTCCAGGTGACTCAAGTGGTCCGCCACTAAATTCTGGGAACCACTCCTATCCTTAATTTCTAAATCAAATTCTTGCAGCAACAATATCCAACGTATTAACCTTGGTTTGGACTCTTTTTTAGCTAATATATATTTTAGAGCTGTATGGTCTGAGTACACTACCACCTTAATACCAAGTAAGTAGGCTCGAAATTTATCCAGAGCAAAAACTATAGCCAGAAGCTCTTTTTCAGTGGTAGTGTAGTTAGACTGAGCAACGTCTAAGTTCTTAGAAGCATATGCAATTATAAAAGGATCCTTACCTTCGCGCTGAGCCAGCGCCGCTCCTACTGCATGATTGGAGGCATAACACATAATCCTAAAAGGTTAGCTCCAGTCTGGTCCTCTCACAATCGGAGCTTGAGTCAAGGCGATCTTCAGCTTATCAAACTCTTCCATGCAAGCCTCACTCAGCTCGAATTCAACATCCTTTTGCAGCAGTCTGGATAAAGGCAGTGCTACCTTACTGAAGTCCTTGATAAATCTCTGGTAGAAACCTGCATGACCAAGGAACGAACGGACTTCCCTCAAGGAAGAAGGGTAAGGTAAACTAGAAATAACATTTACCTTTGCTGGATCTACAGGAATACCAGTATTAGAAACAACGTGTCCTAGAACAATACCGTGTTTAACCATAAAATGATATTTTTCAAAATTTAATACAATGTTTGAACTAACACACCTGTCTAATACTCTAGCTAAACTATCCTAGCAAAGGTTGAAAGAATCACCATACACACTAAAATCATCCATGAAAACTTCCATACAGTTCTCAAGAAAATATGAGAAAATACTCATCATGCACCTTTGAAATGTAGCCGGTGCATTACATAAGCCAAAAGGCATCCTCTTGTATGCATACGTTCCAAAGGGACATGTAAAATTAGTTTTCTCCTGATCTTCAGGAGCTATATGAATTTGAAAATAGCCAGTGTAACCATCTAAGAAGTAGTAGTGTGATTTACCTGATAGGCGATCAAGCATCTGATCAATGAAAGGCAATGGGTAGTGATCTTTGTGAGTAGCCTGGTTGAAGCGCCTGTAATCAATGCACACCCTCCAGGAGTTCTGCACTCTGGTTGCTTTGAGCTCTCCTTACTCATTCTTTGCGGTAGTGACTCCAGACTTCTTGGGCACCACTTGTACTGGGCTGACCCATTCACTATCTGAGATGGGGTAGATGATATCTGCCTCCAACAGTCTAGTCACTTCCTTCTTGACAACTTCTAAGATGGTGGGGTTCAGCCTCCTTTGAGGTTGACGGATAGGCCGTTCCCCCTCTTCTAAAAATATCCGATGCTCATAGACTTGAGGGCTGATGTCTACTATATCCGCCAAGCTCCACCCAATCGCTTTTTTGTGTCTTCTCAGCACACTAAGCAACTTCTCCTCCTGTTGGGAAGTGAGTTCCCTTGCAATGATAATTGAGAGCTTCTGATCATTCTCAAGGTAAGCATACTTGAGGTGGGGTGGAAGGGTTTCAGCTCCATTTTCTGTTCATGACTAGGTTCTTGATCATTTGGAGCTAATTGTGGTAGCAAGGTATCTTCAGTAAGCTCAGGGGGTGTCCCCACACTTGCCTCTTGCTCCATAAGCACCTCTTCCACCTCTTCTTGGTGAAATTCAGCCACAATTTCATCAATAATGTCACACTAGAAGATGGAGTAATCTTTCGGTGGGTGCTTCATGGCTTCATCCAGGTTGAAGCTCACTGTTCTGCCATCTATCTCGAAAGAGTAAGTTCTTGAGAAGGTATCCAATTTGAACCTTGAAGTCTTCAGAAATGGCCTTCCAAGCAGGATGGATGATGGTCTTCCTGATTCATTAGGGCACATTTTCAAAATGTAGAAGTCAATAGGAAATGTTAGCCCCTTAATGCTCACTAGTACGTCCTCAGTAATTCCAGCCACTGAGATAATGCTCTTATCTGCCAAAACAAAACGTGCTGCCAACCTTTTTAAGGGAGGGAGCCTCAAAGAGTCATATACAGATAATGGCATAATACTCACACACGCGCCTAAATCACACATGCAGTCAGGAAATTGTACACCATTAATAACACAAGTAACCATGCATGGACCCGGATCCCCACATTTTTCCGGTATGGCACCCATTAAAGCATAAATAGAGCTACCTAGAGGAATAGTTTCTAAGTCATTTATTTTATCTTTATGCATGCAAAAATCTTTTAGAAACTTAGCATATTTAGGTACTTGCTGAATGGCATTAAAAAGGGAAATTGTTACCTCAGCCTTTTTGAATATTTCTACCATTTTGGGGTCTAGATCCATCTGCTTTCTGGGCTTCCTAGCAAGGTGTGGAAATGGAATAGGGATGGCGCCACCTGTAGTGTCTGCGCCTCTTGGTGCTTCATTCCTCGGTGAGGTTGCTTCTTCTTTAACTGCTCCTTGTGCTGCATCCTCTTCTTCAACATCCTCCACCTCAACAATGTCTTCAACTGGGATGTTTGCTCTTGAGCTTGACTCCTCATGACTCCTCTCTTGCAGTGTAGTCCCGAACCTCAAAGTAACGACATTGATTCCTCCTTTGGGGTTGGATAAAGGTTGAGAAGGGAGTGTATTTGAGCTTGCAGGTTGATTTTTGAGGGTGGAAGCTGGTTCCAATCGGGAGATAAAAGCTTATAAAGTGGAGTTAAGACCATTCATGGTAGAGTTAATTGAGTTCTGAAGGTCTTTTTGTCCTTGAGCAATAGAGTGAAGCAGCTCATCATTGGGAGAGGAAGATGGGTAAGTAATTTGAGGGGCTTGCTATTGGTTGTTTTGAGGTGCCTGGGCTTTCCTTTGGTGAGGTGCTCGGTAAGGCTGATTTTGATTCTGCTGAGACTGGTTCTGCTGATTGCTGTTATTGTTCCAACTCTGATTTTTACCATTGTCTCTGCCTCCTTGATTGTAGTTGTCCCTCCATCCTTGGTTAGAGTTACCTCTCCATCCTTTGTTGGAGTTATCCCTCTATCCCTGGTTGAGGATGTCTTGCCAACCTTGATTGTAGTTCCCACCTTGGTTATAATTATCGCCTTGTTGATGGTATCCTTGATTCGGTCAGTCATAGAAGTTATGGGTAGCTGCTAAGATGTTGTCTTCTTGTTGGAGTTGCGGATACTCATCAGTGTAATGAGTATAGCATGCACATATTCCGCACACTCTGTAAGGGACCAGCTGTTGACACTATTATTGTGGGGGAGGCTGAGGTTGTTGTTGATTCAGCTGTATCTGCTTTAGTAGGTTGGTCATCTCACACAGAGTCTGTGTGAGAGCAGTAGTCTCACTGCTAGAGGAAACCTCTACAACAGCCTTGGGATGGTTGTTCCTGTGCCTAGCATTCCGAGTGGACTCAGCTAGGTCGCTGATCAGTTGCCACGCTTCATTCGCAGTCTTGTACTTTTTCAGAGAACCATTACTCGCACCATCCAATGTAATCTTATCCTGAGGCTTCATGCCTTGCGTGAAGTAGCTGATCAACACCAAATTTTCAATCATGTGGTGAGGGCATGCGTACAGAAGATTCCTGAAGTGCTCCCAATACTCATAAAGAGTCTCTGATTCGCCTTGAATAATGCAGGAAATTTCTCTCCTCAGTCTATCAGTAACTTCAGCTGGAAAGTATTTTTCCATGAATTCTCTCCTGAGCGTATCCCAGTTAGTAATAATTACTTTAGGTTGAGTGTAGTACCACTCCCTCACCTTTTCCTCAAGAGAAAACGGGAAGGCGGTTAGTAGAATAGAAGTCTCATCTGCACCATGACGCCTAACAGTAGAACAGGCTGTCTGAAAATCCATGAGGTGCTTTATAGGCTTCTGAGCAGGTAAGCCATTAAACTTATGTATCAAGTTGATTAGCATAGTGTAAAGTCTGGAGCTCCTGCTTCCTGGAGAGTAATCCTCTTGGGCGCTGCCATGTTATTTGCGCGTAAATCAACAGAGTCAGTAGAAGAAGAGCTTGTTTCTTCCTCAGATAGTGCTTCATATTCGCCCTTAGATGAGATTGGTGAATTGGTAAGAACCACTTCACCACCCTCAGAGGCTAACTGACACTGAGCTCGCCTAATACGTAAAATAGATCTTTCAATTTCAGGATCAAACGCGGCTAAACTCGAGTCAGGCAGTGAACGCGTCATTCAATGAAGAAACATACATCTCATGGTAATAAAACAAAATAAAATATGCAAAAATTAAAAATATTTACACCAACTAATAATTTAGCACACTATTGCAACTCCCCGACAACGGCGCCAAAAATTGATGTGGCTGAGATTAGCCGATTAAAAAATTAGTATAGAAATAACGTTTCAAGTATAGTTCCTAACAGACGAAAATCTGCTTATGAATTTAGAAAGGGTTGTCACAATTTTAGAATAAACATACTGGGAGTAGAAATCCCAAGTCGTCTCCCAACGAGTTGACAAAAGCGTGCTATTTTATTAGTCAGGGGTTTTCCGAGAAATTTTTAAGAGTTGAGGAACATAAAATTTAATGATGGTAAATTAAAGCAATGTGAATTAAAAGTGATTTATATATTCAAAGTAAAAGCCTTGACCGGGGGTAGATTAATTGGAAGTTTTATCCTTGTTGGATTCTTCCAAGTGGAATAGCAAGAGGTTGTTGTTTTCACTTAGTTAACCCTTACTAAATAAAGGAAAGTCAAATGATTGAGCTAACTCTTATTCACAACTCCTAATCCTCTCCCTTGGGAAGAGTTAGCGTTAGTGCCTAGAGAGTTAGCCAACAACTTCCAAGTTAACTAATTACTTGAGTATTCCAACTCAAGGGTCTCATTTTAATCAACTCCCAAGTCAAGTTGGGAGTCTACTCCGTTGACATGACTACAACGTTCACAAACTTATAAGAAGAAGACATGATAAATTAGATTAAATAGGAACTGAAAATTAATTAAAGGTAAAAGTAATTCTTTGCATTAATAAATTCCAAAATGCAACATCCTTATCTGAACAGGATTAATGGGCAATTAAAAGAGTAAAGGAATAAGAAAACAAACTAAAATAGCAACTTCAACGGAGGTAGTGACTCTTCTCAATATCCAAAGCAAAAGCATCAAAAGCATCAAAACTAGAAATCTATGAATGTGAGGAAAACCTAGAGGAAGTAGTAATTTCTCTCTAAGATTCCAATTTAAAACTAAAACTATGCGAATGAGAATGTGTGTTGAGTCTCTGCTTGTCCCCTGGCTCTAGTCTGTGTTTCTGGGCCAAAAACTGGGTCTAAACTTGTCCCAAAATTGCCCCCAGTGTTTTCTGCAATTTCTGCAGGTAGCGCATGTCACGCGTACACGTCGCTGGTCATCCTCGCGTGTCACTCGTACGCGTCAGGCACGCGCACGCGTCGCCGTTCGAACTCCAATTCACGCACACGCGTCAGGTACGTGCACGCGTCGCTCCTCGCTGGCTATCTTGTGCTCCTTCCGTTCGTGCAAGCTTCCTCTCCATCCTCTAAGCCATTGCTGCCCTTTAAAGCCTAAAAATACTTAACGCACAGATCACGACATCGAATGGTATAAAAGGGAATTAAAACACACAATTTAAGGGCTTAGGAAGCAAGTTTTTAATTGTAGCACAAAACTAGGAAGGAATTGTAAAACTGTGCGAATTGTATGGATAAGTGTGCAGAGACTTGATAAAAACCACTCAATTGAGTACAAGATAAACCATAAAATAGTGGTTTATCAGGTGCTCTCCCCACCTCTACCCATCCTATAACAATTAAATAAAACTTTAAAATTTACATATTCATACATAAATTAAGATAAAAAATTAAAATTCATACATAAATTAAAATGCAAACATAAAATTCATATAATATCAAATAAGATGAAATAAAAAAAACTAATGTCTAATCACTACGAATTTAACATGAAGTGGATTAACATTACTTTGAATTTTAATTTCAATATCATTAGGAGCAGCATTGTTACTTTGTGTGTCTTCTCTAACATTACTAGCCAGGAAATAATCTCAAAGCACCTATATTAAAAAAACAAGTAAACCATATATAAAGCACCTATTGAAAAAATTAAGCAAACTATTGCAACATCACCAATTAGACCCATTACACATATATAAATCAAGCAAAACTAGAAAAGCCCTAATTTTCAATCAACATATATAAACTTTTGCGGCCAACATCAGTAATTAGAACCCAAAGTCGATGACGATTTAAAATGAAAAATGCAAAATGAACTTTATGTAATGAGAACATGCACACTTCAATTAAGAATCAATCAATTTTTATATAAAATAATTTTAGAATCAATCATGAAAAATATTAGTACATAATATGGATAGAAATCAATGAAATGCATATTAGACCCACTACACGTATATACACAAAATCACAATACAAATTCACAACTTCACCAATAAAATTACAAGACAAAGTCACAACTTTGCTAAGTATAGATTCAATATGCAGATTTAGTCATTCATAATGAGAGAGAGAGAAACTTATTTGCAGATAGAGAGATAGAGGAGGAAGACAGTGATGTGCTTAGGGAAAAGGGACTCCGGTGACAGACTCACATAAAAGTGCAGTGATGATCAAGTGATGAGTATATGGAAGAAGAAAAAGAGAAGAACTTAACAGACTCATAATGTGATGGGGAGGGAAGGAGGGAGAGAGGGAGAGAGGGAGGGAGGGAGGGAGGGAGAGGAGTTTACCTAGAACGAAGGGCTCAACAAGAGGAAGGCAGCGACGGGTTTAAGGAATATACCTAGAAGAAAGGGGCTCATCAAGAAAGTAGCGACGGACTCAGCAACGATGGTGATGGGCTCGATAGTAGTGACGACAAGAGCTGTAAAGGTATACGATGACGGGCTTAGTAGCGACGATGATGGGCTCAGTGGCGAGACGGTAGAAGCTGTGACGACAACGAGAGCTCTGAGGATTTCTACGAAGAAGTCGAGAAGAAGAAGACTCTGGGTGAATATGACTGGATCTCTCTGGCATGGCTATAGAGTAGGGGTGTAAGTTACCGAATCGGACCAAAATTTACTGCAAAACCAAACCGAAATTTACAACAACCGAATGAAAAACCAAAAAAATTGGTTATTTTAGTTTTTTTAATTAAACCGATCAGTTCGATTCAGTTTTTGGTTCACTTGGAAGAAACCAAATCGAATCGAACCAAACCAAACTGAAGAAGTGGTTCAGTAATGCTTCTTTTTACCAGTTTACCCTTTAACCTAATAACAAAATCTTCAAACCCCTTCCTTTCATGCAGCCACAAGCCCACAACTCAGTGAACTCACATATCCATCTTCCTTCTCCATGCCTGAGAGAATGAGAGCCTGAGGGAGCCAGAAAACTGCCGCCGTCTTCCACCTCCAGTCGCAAGTCGTCCATTATCGCTCTTAAGGATGTCATCGCAACTGTAGCAGTCATCTCCATCGCAGGCATTGCAGAGAGCTGGAGAGTGCCGTCGTCTAACCCACGTTCATGTCGTCTTCGCAACTGTAGCAGTTCACGCCGTCGTTCAGTCCGCGCCGTTATCCAATCCGTACCATCATCTAGTCGGCGTTGTCGCAGCAAACCCTAAACTGAGCAGTTCTTCTCCATGACCGAGCAATTTCTCTTCGTTACTGAGTAGTCCTCTCTTTCATCAAGAACAGCTTCAGTTCGAGCCCTCTTCTGCAACTCACAATGTCTTCTTTTGAGGTTAGTAACTTAATATATTCACAATTTGTTGCATAAAATTTTTTGTTGTTGTTGTCTGTTAGAAACAATTTTTTTGAATGTTATAAATTGATAAGGTATTAGTTGTCGTTGTTGTTGTAGCTGATCTGTTGGAAACTTCTCAATTATGGATATACTTTTGTTGTTGTTGCTGGTCTATTGGAAAAATTAATTTTTTAATGTTATAAGTTGATAAGTTATTAGAAGTTATTGTTGTTGTTGGTCTGTTGAAAAAAATATTTTTTTGAATGTTATAAGTTGATAAGTTATAAGTTGTTGTTGTTGTTGTTGTTGTTGTTGGAAATTTCTCAATTACAGCTATAATTTTGTTATTGTTGCTGGTCTGTTAGAAACTTATCAATTTTTTTGAATGTTATAAATTGATAATGGTAGAATCTTCAACCTCGTTATGGCTATAATTTTGTTGTTGTTGTTGGTTTGTTGGAAACTTCTAAATTTTTTTGAATGTTATAAGTTGATAATGTTAGGTTGACGAGTTTGAATAAACAACTACAGGATTTCTTTAACTCCAAAGATAGTTAAGGCATTGATTTGCACACAAAATTGGCTTCGTGCTTTTCCAAGAACAACTGATTTTGAGGAGCTTATTGTCTTATTGAAGAGTTTGAGAAACTTGAATTAAGTATGCAAAAAAAAAAAATTTGAAGTTCCTTTCATAGTTTATGTTTATAATTTATAATCTATATTGATTTTTTTGTTTTATTTTTTGTAGAAATTGCACCAACTGAAGAAGATGATGATGTATCTGGTGTGGATTCAGATTAAGCATCGTGGCTGTTTTGGTTTTTATTTAGTTTTAAAGTGGCTGTTTCGGTCTTTATTTAGTTTTAAAGTTTGTTTATTTTTGTTGTTTGCTAGACATTTCTAATTATCTTTGTTTTTTAGTTTGATTATTGGGACAAGTTGAAATTGTATTGATTTTGCATGTGATTTACTCTTGTTATTTTAGTTTATTGACGGTTTTAAATTTTATTTTATGGTAATTTAAATTCTGATTATTAGTTTTAAAAAACCAGAAAAACGGACCGAACCAAATCGTTGTTGGTTCGGTTCAGTTCAGTTCGGTTGTCCAGAAAGCAACAAACCGAATAGTTGATATCACCAAAGAACCGAACAAGTTGGTTGGTTGATTTTTGGTCCAAAACCGAACTAAACCGAACTGATTACATCCCTACTATAGAGAATGGACTAATACTGTGAATCACTGAATATGTGATGTGAGCCAAATCTTAATTTCTAAAAAATATTTCTATGTATATATCCTGGGGTAGGTACACCCTAAACCCGACCTCGTCATGCCTCACTCGAACACTCACCCCGAACGAAATCCACCGCCACCTCGGGTTGGGTTATGAGGAAGCTATGGAAGGTGATGACAATAAGAAATGGTTTGACTTAATGCAAGATAAAATAAAATCCTTGCATGATAATCAAACATTTGAACTTGCAAAGGTTGGCAAAAGGGAAGAAAGCTTTGCATAACAGATGGATTTATAGGTTGAAGCATGAATAAAGCTCTTAGACTCCAAGGTACAAGGCTAGATTGGTGGCCAAAGGCTACAGGCAAAAAAGGGAGTTTATTATAATAAAATCTTTTCATCGATTGTAAAAAGATCTTTCATTAGAACTCTTTTGAATTTGGCTGCAAGTCTTGATTTAGAAATAGAGTAGATTGATGTAAAAACTAATTTCCTTCATGGTGATTTTAAGGATGAAATTTATATGGAACAACCTGAAGGTTTCATGGTAAAAGGCAAAGAGAAGTTCCAAACTAAAGAAGAGTTTATATGGCTTAAAGCAAGCTCCGAGACAATGGTATCAGAAGTTCGAGTCTATTATGGCAGAACAAGACTACAAGAAAACTGCTTTTGATCATTGTGTATTTGTTAAACAGATTGCTAGTAATGATTTTATTATCCTTTTGATATATGTTGATGACATGCTTATTGTTGGTTAGAATATTTCAAGGATTGACATGTTGAAGAAACAACTTACAATGTCATTTGCAATGAAGGACCTTGGGCCAGCAAAGGATTTTGTTGGTATAATAATCGAGCATGATAGAAAGGAGAAGAAACTTTTCCTATTACAGGAGAAATACATAGAGACAATATTCCATAGGTTCCATATAGAGAAAGCAAAGGCCGTTAGTATTCTTCTTGCTACGCATTTCAAATTGAGTTGCAAGCAAAATCCATCAAGTGAAGAAGAGAAGAAAGACATGAAAAAAGTTCTACATGCATCAATCATGGATAGTTTAATGCATGATATGCTATGCACAAGACTGGATATAGATCATGTTACTGGTTGTGTTAGCCATTTTGTTTTAAACCAGAAAGAGAGCATTAGAATGATGTAAAATGGACAATGAGATATCTTTGTGGCACTTCTCGCATGAAGTTGTTTTATGAAAGTGATAATCCTATTCTAGTTAGTTATACCGACTTAGACATGGCAGGAGATATTGATTCTAGAAGGTTTATTTCAGATTTTTTTGATCAACTTTGCGGGTAGAGTTGTGTCATGAAAATCTAGATTGAAAAAATGTATTGCTTTGCCTACTACAAAGGCCGAGTTTATTATTTTTTCCAAAGTATGCATGGAGATGCTTTGGATGAAACAATTCTTGAAGCAGCTCGGGTTTGCTCAAGAGAGGTATGTGGTGATAGTTGATGGAGGAAAAATGTCGGTAAAGTTTTTCACAAAAATAAGCGCATTGTAAGTATAGTTATAAACTGACAATTAAACCTCAATCAAATTTAAATTATTTGTCACTTAAGCAAACCCAATAAAATTAACCGAAGTATTTAAACCTCGGGTCGTCTCTCAAGGAATTGCAGGGAAGTGTAGTTTATTATTGGTTATGAGATTGTATCTTTTTGGGTTTTTGAGTGTAATAAACAAGGAATGTAAATAACAAGAAAATAAATTAGTAACTAAGAAAGCTCTTAGCAATGATTGATAATTAGAAGTTCTATCCTCATTATCATTGTCAATTGTGATGGCAAATGCGAGTTGCCTTCACTTAGTTAACCTCTGGCCAATGGAGGAAGGTCAAGTGTATACAATTAACTTGAGTTCACAAGTCCTAATCAACTCAAAGTGAGAGACTAGCTTTGGTGAAGTTCAAGCTAACCAGCAATCTTCAAGTGCCAATCAACAAATGAGTTTTGATAACTCAAGGGTCTTTAATTGATTAATCCAAGTTAAGAACATAAAAATCTAATTTAAAACCCAACCAAGAATTTTATCGAACACTTGGAAGGTATAAAATGAAAACATAGAAAACTAACAAGGAAAATAAATCTAAACAACCAATTGTAAGCATCAATGACTAACAATTAAAGAGAGCAACAATAAACATAGAAAACACAAATTGCATTAGAAGAAATCAAATGTAACGATAGCTCATAAACATGAAAATGGCGAAAAAGGAAAATAACAAGGGAGGAAGATGAACTAAAGTACTTGAACAAATAAGAGTAAGAGAAAACTAAATTAAAGTAAAATTGAACTTGAACCTAAGGAGAAATTGAAAGAGAAACCCTTAAACCTAAAGAGATGAGAGAGCCTCTCCTCTAGAAAACTACATCTAAAACTAAAATTATGTGAATGAAAGTGTTGAATGAATGATTCCCCCACTATGTAGCTTCTAATCTGTGTTTTCGGGCTTGGAACTGGGCCAAAACCAGACCAGAAATCGCCCCCAGCATTTTCTGATATCTGCAGCACGTGATGCCTTGTCACGCGTATGCGTTGCTTGACAAAATCCTGGTCACGCGTACGCGTCACGTGTACGCGTCGCTTGTCTGCCGCACCAGTCACGCCTATGCGTCATACCATGCGTTCTCGTCACCTAACTGCGAGGCAACTATGGTAAATTACATATCATTTTGAAGCCCATATGTTAGCTTTTCAACTCAACTGGAACAGCCTCATTCAGACCTCTGTAGCTCAAGTTATGATCGATTTAGTACGAAGAGATCAGGATTGACAGCTTAGCAATTCCTTCAATTTCTTGTATTCCTTCCACTTTTGCATGCTTCCTTTCCATCCTATAAGCCATTACTGCCCTATAAACTCTGAAAATACTTAACAAATATATCATGACATTGAATGGTAATAAGAGAGGATTAAAATCATCAAATTTAAGGTCAAAGAAGCATGTTTTCAATCATAGCACAAAATTAGGAAGGAAAATGTAAAACATGCGAATTCTAAGAATAAGTGTGAGAATAAGAGATAAAATCCACTCAACTCAATACAAAATAAACCGTAAAATAGCAGTTTATCAATAGTCGAAGTGCTACACATCTTGGTAAAAACTCTACTTTTCATTCTTGATATAAACATATTGATGTGAGATATCATTAGATACATGATATTTTGGATGTTGAATTGTTAGAACTAGAAAAGGTTCACACTAATGAGAATGGTTTTGATATGATGTTTAAGGTATAACCAAGGTGGAAGTTTGAAGCTTGTTGTTTATCGCTGGATTGACAGTTACATCCATATAATCGTGAGGGGCAGATTTGGCTTGTTGGGCCACCATGGGGAGCTCTCGACCACTGGGCAGATTTTAGAGAGGAACCAAGTGAGAGAACATAAGATAAGAAAACAACACATTCAACTCAAAACCTTAAGGTGTCAAGTTAATAGATCTCTCATCTTATAAACTCCTCACTCTTTCTTGTTTTCTTCGATGCGGACTAATTTCATGCACTCCTCACACTTGCAACATTAACAATCTTTTTCTTAAGTGTAAGCCTCTATATCGAGCATCAACTTCCCCTCTTTCTAGATCCTCCACCACATTTGAGTATTCATTTATTACACCGCGAAACACGCTGCCCGAATCACCCATACTGGGAAGACTTTTGATGATTCACTTTGAATACTCCTTAAACCACCATACCGATTAACCATTGGCTTTGATACCAAATGATAGGAATAAAAACACACAATTTCCTACTTGCAAGAATTAAAGGAGCAACAACACCAGTCACAAATAAATAGCAGCATCAATAACAGAGTAATAGCAGTGAAAAATGCACAAAATGATAAGGAAAAAAAAGAATGAGGAATGAAAGGAATGAGAAAAGACACATAGCAAAAACATAGAAAGATAAATAAAGGATTTTTCTACTAGACCTCTAAGAAACCTATTGTTAGCAACCTAGATCATTGGAATAATTTTCCCTACTAGAACTTCAAAGAACGTATCTTTGACAATCTAGATCAAATGGCCAAAAATTGAAAGAACTAACACTAGGAATTACCTTAGGTTGGATCCTTCAAATTTCTTCATGCAACAAGCAAAGCAAATCACGCATCTCACTTGATCACACAAAAAAATATGCATAAAACTACTAAGAAATTTTATTCATCAAAAAATGTTCCAATTGTCTCACAAAAAGTGTTTAAATAGACCCCTAACAAATTAGCCTAAAAGTGGGTCAAATTTATCTAGATATGACTCTAAAATTAATCTATTAATTCAAATTAGATCTGATTTAAATTAAAGATCCTAGACATGATTTCATTGGATTAGATCAAATTTGATTTAAACTTAAAATTCCTAAAAAATTACTACTAAGCAAATCAAAACCAAATCAAATCCTTGACAATTCTTAACAACAAAGCAAACTGAAATAAAGACTACATAATTTTCAAATTAATGACAGATTTATGCCTTCTACTAAATTTGAAAAGTACCATTGGACTTTTTGCTATCATGACTTAACCTAATAGGTCTTGTCCTTTCTCCCTTAATCAAAAGTTGATGGATTTTCTCATGTATGAGTGCTACCAATTTTTTTAAAACTCTCCTTGAGATTTTTTGGACGTGCTCTAGTGACAGAGACTTCTGAAAGTGTAAAATTTCTAGTCTGTCCTTTTTCCTTAGGGTGTCCAAATTGTTCTCCCGAGCATGTAATAGAAAAACCAGAAATAGAGACAAGAACACACCAAGATTCTTAACTTGAAAAACCTTCTCGATGTGAGAAATAAAACCACAAGTCACCAAGACTATAGAAATAGATTCATTATGATCAAAATAAGGTATAAGAGAGTCATAAATCCCTGCACAACAAGTGCACGCAACAAGTCAAACAACCCAAGTATCAAAGCTTACAAACTAGAACCAAGAAGGTGAAAATACCACAAAATAGAGTTGTTGCTTCGTGGCTAATATCTCTAACTATAGACCTCATACTAAATATCTGAACAATGAAAATGAAGAATTAGGTGTCTGCAACACACTGTCCAAATTTGAACTTGATCCAACGGATAACGAATCTGCAATGTGTAATTTACAGAGACAGCTTTTCTGTATGTACGAAAATGCTTTCTCTCTTCTCTTCTCTAGTGTTTGGTATTTTCTCTCAAAATGAGACCTCTCTCTTACAATTCTAACTCAACTTCAACCACTTCACTCTCAAGAAAGAGCAACCATGAGCTTTAATATATACTAATATTTGAGCTTTTTCTCCGCATAAAAAGAGAACCCAAAACCCAAACAAGGTTGTCAAACTCGTGAGTTTAAGTAAACTCGTGGAGCTAACCTAGACTTGATTGTAGACTTGCATTGTAAGATTTTACCTATTATAAATTTTATAAAAAATTATATAATAGGTAAAATTAACAAGTTCAATCTCAAAACACATAATAAATTAAAATAGTAATGCTACAATTACAACAAATACTTTAAAATACATATTCAAATCCTTCACAAGTATACATCTAGTTTAAAATAATCAACTAGTAATATGTAATTTACTAAATTTACGACTACAATAGCTTTCAATGACATAAATCAACATCATTCTCCAAGAGAACTAAAATAAATTCAACTTTTTCCCTTTTAAAAATTACAATTATGAAAAATGAACTAACAATGATCAGAATTCAAACATTCAAAGTTTATACCATCACATAACAACAAAAAATTGAAGTTAGTAACAAGTAACAACTAAAAATTGTAGGAAGTCTGTAACAAATTCAAGTAACAATTATGAATTTTGTTTAAAAAATATACCTGGATGCACACAAAGAAGCGACACAGTTGTGCAGGCAGAGAAGCAGAACCATTCGTGCAGCAGTTCAGGTAGAGAAGTGGTGCAGTCGTGCAACAATACAGGCAGAGAAGCGATGAACGATGACAATAAATCAGAGCAAATCAGCCAAGAGCAAGAGTAACTGGTAGCGCAAAATTGTGATCAATACTTTTCACAAATCAAATAATCCCCGGTAATGAATCCAAAAACTTGGTGTTCAATACCATGGCATAAACACAACTTCGCACAACTAACCAGCAAGTGTACTGGGTCGTCCAAGTAATAAACCTTACGCGAGTAAGGGTCGATCCCACAGAGATTGTTGGTATGAAGCAAGCTATGGTCACCTTGTAAATCTTAGTCAGGCAAACTCAAATGGGTATGGTGATAAACGCATAAAACATAAAGATAAAGATAGAGATACTTATGTAATTCATTGGTAGGAATTTCAGATAAGCGTATGAAGATGCCTTCCCTTCCGTCTCTCTGCTTTCCTACTGTCTTCATCCAATCCTTCTTCCTCCTTTCCATGGCAAGCTTAAGCAAGGGTTTCACCGTTGTCAGTGGCTACCTCCCATCCTCTCAGTGAAAACGTTCCAGATGCTCTGTCACAGCACGGCTAATCAGCTGTCGGTTCTCGATCATGT
>NC_029781.3:24466087-24467139 GCF_000817695.3 Arachis duranensis
TTCGAGTGCAGCGAGGTCAGAATCCAACAGCATCTGCAGTCCTTCTCAGTCTCTGAATCAGATTTTTGCTCAGGTCCCTCAATTTCAGCCAGAAAATACCTGAAAACACAGAAAAACACACAAACTCATAGTAAAATCCAGAAAAGTGATTTTTAACTATAAACTAATAAAAATATACTAAAAACTAACTAGATCATACTAAAAACATACTAAAAACAATGCCAAAAAGCGTATAAATTATCCGCTCATCACAACACCAAACTTAAATTGTTGTTTGTCCTCAAGCAACTGAAAATCAAACAAGATAAAAGAAGAGAATATGCAATGAATTCCAAAAACATCTGTGAAGATCAGTATTAATTAGATGAGCAGGGCTTTTAGCTTTTTGCCTCTGAACAGTTTTGGCATCTCACTCTATCCTTTGAAATTCAGAATTGTTGGCTTCTTTAGAAACTCAGAATCCAGATAGTGTTATTGATTCTCCTAGTTAAGTATGATGATTCTTTGAACAAAGCTACTTATTGAGTCTTGGCCGTGTCCCAAAGCACTCTGTCTTCCAGTATTACCACCGGATACACACATGCCACAGACACATAATTGGGTGAACCTTTTCAGATTGTGACTCAGCTTTGCTAGAGTCCCCAATTAGAGGTGTCCAGGGTTCTTAAGCACACTCTTTTTGCCTTGGATCACAATTTTATTTCTTTCTTTTTCTTTCTTTTTCTCTTTTTTTTTCTTTTTCTCTCTCTTTTTTTCGAAATTTTTTTTTTGAATCACTGCTTTTTCTTGCTTCAAGAATCATTTTAATGATTTTTCAGATCCTCAGTAACATGTCTCCTTTTTCATCATTCTTTCAAGAGCCAACATTCATGAACCACAAATTTAAAAGACATATGCACTGTTTAAGCATACATTCAGCAGACAAAAGTAATGCCACCACATCAAAATAATTAAACTGTTATAAAATTCAAAATTCATGCAATTCTTCTCTTTTTCAATTAAGCACGTTTATTTAAGAGAGGTGATGGATTCATAGGACATTCATAACTTTA
>NC_029781.3:24467258-24467971 GCF_000817695.3 Arachis duranensis
AAATAAAGAACAAGGAAATTAAAGAACGGGTCCACCTTAGTGATGGTGGCTCTTTCTTCCTCTTGAAGATCCTATGGAGTGCTTGAGCTCCTCAATGTCTCTTCCTTGTCTTTGTTGCTCCTCTCTCATGATTCTTTGATCTTCTCTAATTTCATGGAGAATGATGGAGTGTTCTTGATGCTCCACCCTTAGTTGTCCCATGTTGGAACTTAATTCTCCTAGGGAGGTGTTTAGTTGCTCCCAATAGTTTTGTGGAGGAAAGTGAATCCCTTGAGGCATCTCAGGGATCTCATGATGAGTGGGGTCTCTTGTGTGCTCCATCCTCTTCTTAGTGATGGGCTTGTCCTCATCAATAAGGATGTCTCTCTCTATGTCAACTCCAACCGAATAACAGAGGTGACAAATGAGATGAGGGAAGGCTAACCTTGCCAAGGTAGAGGACTTGTCCGCCACCTTATAAAGCTCTTGAGCTATAACCTCATGATCTTCTATTCCTTCTCCAATCATGATGCTATGAATCATGATAGCCTGGTCTATGGTAACTTCGGACCGGTTGCTAGTGGGAATGATTGAGCGTTGTATAAACTCTAACCATCCTCTAGCCACGGGCTTGAGGTCATGCCTTCTCAATTGAACCGGCTTCCCTCTTGAATCTCTCTTCCATTGGGCGCCCTCTTCACATATGACTGTGAGGACTTGGTCCAACCTTTGAT
>NC_029781.3:24469071-24469937 GCF_000817695.3 Arachis duranensis
CCTCTACAAGTCCATGGGCTTGTTTTCTTGAGTTGTCTGCCATTTCTAGTGAGATTTTTGCAGCTTGCACCTCAAAGATTCCTAACTTCTCCATTACAGAGAGAGGCATGAGGTTCACACTTGACCCTAAGTCACACAAGGCCTTCTTGAAGGTCATGGTGCCTATGGTACAAGGTATTGAAAACTTCCCAGGATCCTGTCTCTTTTGAGGCAGTTTCTGCTTAGACAAGTCATCCAGTTCTTTGGTGAGCAAAGGGGATTCATCCTCCCAAGTCTCATTTCCAAATAACTTGTCATTTAGCTTCATGATTGCTCCAAGGTATTTAGCAACTTGCTCTTTAGTGACATACTCATCCTCTTCAGAGGAGGAGTACTCATCAGTGTTCATGAATGGCAGAAGTAAGTCCAATGGAATCTCTATGGTCTCAATTTGAGCCTCAGATTCCCAAGGTTCCTCATTGAGGAACTCATTGGAGGCCAGTGGACGTCCAGTGAGGTCTTCCTCTGTGGCGTTCACTGCCTCTTCTTCCTCCCAAAATTCGGCCATGTTGATGGCCTTGCACTCTCCTTTTGGATTTTCTTCTGTGTTGCTTGGGAGAGTACTAGGGGGGAGTTCAGTAATTTTCTTGCTCAGCTGACCCACTTGTGCCTCCAAGTTTCTAATGGAGGACCTTGTTTCAGTCATGAAACTTTGAGTGGTTTTGATTAGATCAGAGACCATGGTTGCTAAGTCAGAGGTATTTGGTGCACGAAATTGCAATCACACTTTTGCAACTCCGCACAACTAACCAGCAAGTGCACTGGGTCGTCCAAGTAATACCTTGCGTGAGCAAGGGTCGATCCCACGGAGATTGTCGGCTTGAAGC
>NC_029781.3:24470890-24471826 GCF_000817695.3 Arachis duranensis
CCACAGATTTGAGTAGAATTCCTGAACCATGTTCCTTCCAACCTTTATTTCAGGATTGGTCAGAACTTCCCATCCTCTGTTTCGAATTTGCTCTTGGATCCCCGGATATTCATCTTCTTTCAGATCAAATTTAACTTCCGGGATCACTGACCTCAGACCCATTATTTTGTGATAATGGTCTTCATGTTCTTTGGTTAAGAACTTCTCTTGATTCCAAAGATTCTTTGGATTAGTCTCTTTCTTTCCTCTTGAGTTGGTTTGTTTTCCCTTAGGAGCCATGATCTTGATGAATCTTGGCTTAGTGATCACGGAAAAGCACACCAAACTTAGAGGTTTGCTTGTCCTCAAGCAAAAAGAAAAGAAAAAAGAGAGGAGAGAGAGAGAGGAAGAGGAAATTCGAATGGTGTGGTGGAAAGAGGGTGCCAAACGTTTATTTATAGAGTGGGGGGGAAGAGATTTTTGAAAAAAAGAAAAATTTGAAAGGAGATTTGAGGAGATATGGAAAGAAATTGAAAGAAGGGTGAGTTTTTGAATAAAATTTGGGAATGATTTGGAAGATTTGAAGAATGATTTTGAAAATTTGAAAGTGAATGATGAGAGATTGAAATGTGTTTTTGTAGGAAAATATGGGAAAGAAAAGAAAAGTTTGAAAAAATCTGAGTTGAAAACAAAATTGTGGTCCCCCCACCTTTCTGGCGTTTAACGCCCAAAATGCCCCTTACTGGCGTTTTTTCGCCAGTAAGTTTTTTTTCTCTGCTTTTTGAGCTGAATCCTTCTGTAACTCTGTGAATCCCTTCATTTTTGATACTTGCCTCTGTAAGAACAAATCATACAACCTACTAATGACTGGGTTGCCTCCCAGCAAGCGCTTCTTTACTGTCTTTAGCTGGACCTTCACTGAGAATCACTCAAGTCTCAGTTTTGAGCATTCCTGCT
>NC_029781.3:24471959-24472751 GCF_000817695.3 Arachis duranensis
CACTCCTGTAATCACATACGGACCCCTCCAACGGGATTTGAGTTTTCCTGGAAACAGTCTGAGCCTAGAGTTGAAGAGCAGAACCTTTTGTCCTGGCTCAAAGACTCTGGTTGACAACTTCTTGTCATGACATTTCTTTGCCTTTTCCTTATAAATTTTTGCATTTTCAAAGGCATTGAGTCTGAACTCCTCTAGCTCATTTAGCTGGAGCAATCTCTTCTCACCAGCTAACTGTGCATCCATGTTTACGAATCTGGTTGCCCAGTAGGCCTTATGTTCCAGTTCCACAGGCAAATGACAGGCCTTCCCATACACCAGTTGGTATGGGGATGCACTTGTCCTTCCATTGACTTCTTGGTGATTGGGTGTTCAATGGGTATGAACTCATCTACTCCCATCTTCACCCCAGCCTTTTTACAGAGCAAGGAGATCAGGCTTGGATAAGCCAATTTGGCTTCAGTGGAATTCTTATTTGCAATTGTGTAGATTTCACAAGCAATCACATGATGGACCTCCACTTCTTTTCCAAGCATAATGCAATGAATCATCACTGCTCTCTTGATGGTGACCTCAGAACGGTTGCTAGTGGGCAATATGGAACGCCCAATAAAGTCTAGCCAACCTCTTGCAATTGGTTTGAGGTTTCCCCTCTTGAGTTGGTTTGGGACACCCTTTGAGTTGGTTATCCACTTAGTCCCAGGGAGGCATATTTCCTCTAGAACTTGATCCAACCCTTTATCTACTCTCACCATCCTCCTATTGAAGGAATCAGGATCATCTTGCAGTTGAGGT
>NC_029781.3:24472851-24473258 GCF_000817695.3 Arachis duranensis
AAACTTAGAGGTTTTGCTTGTCCTCAAGCAAAAAGAGAAGAAAGAAGAGAAGAGAGAGAGAGAGGAAGAGAAAATTCGAATAGTGTGGTGGAAAGAGGAAGCCAAACACGAATTTATAAGGTGAGGGGGAGAGTTTTTTTCGAAAAAAAGAGAGATTTGAAAAGAGATTTGAGAAGATATGGAAAGAAATTGAGAAAAGGGTGAGTTTTTGAAGAAGATTTGGGATTAATTTGAAATAGATTTGAAGAATTGTTTTGATTTGTAAAGATTTGAAAGTGAATGATGAAAGGTTGAAGTGCATTTATGTAGAAGAGTACGGGTAAAAAGAGGAAAGTTTGAAAAAATTTGAGTTGAAAACAAAAATGTGGTCCCCCCACCTTTCTGGCGTTAAACGCCCAGAATGGCAC
>NC_029781.3:24475486-24475754 GCF_000817695.3 Arachis duranensis
TAAAACCAGGTTAGTCTCTTGGCATCTTTTCAGGACAAGTGCTAGGTGATTAAGATAGGAGCTTAATGAGTCTCCATATACTGAAAAGTCATCCATGAAGACTTCCAGAAATTTCTCTACCATATCTGAGAAGATAGAGAGCATGCACCTCTGAAAGGTTGCAGGTGCATTGCACAGACCAAAAGGCATCCTTCTGTAGGCAAATACTCCAGAAGGACATGTAAATGCTGTTTTCTCTTGGTCCTGAGGATCTACTGCAATTTGGTTA
>NC_029781.3:24478444-24479058 GCF_000817695.3 Arachis duranensis
AGGGAAATGATAATGATTGCAAAGAGATAAATTTTGTTTTTTTTTTTTTGAATTAATGAAAAAAAATTAAAATAAAACAAAATAAAATTAAAATAGAAATTCGAAAATTAAAAAGAAAATAGAATCAAAGCAAATTGAAAACTGAATCAATTAGTTAATTAAAAAGATTTTGAAAACAGCAATTAGAAAGATATGATTGAAAAGTTTTTATGAAAAAGATTTGATTTTGAAAAGAGGAAAGAGAAAAACACAAAAAGACACCAAACTTAAAATTTTAGAAAATCAAACACACAGTTTTCGAAAATTTTTAAGGGAAAAACACAAAGAGGACACCAAACTTAGAATTTTTGTAAATCAAAAAGGGGCTAAAAACATGCAAAAATCGAAAATCAAAAGAAAAACAAAAGCATGCAATTGACACCAAACTTAGAATATGAAACTAGACTCAACTAAAAGACTCTAAACCAACAAAAATAAAAAAAAGTCCTAATCTAAGCAACAAGACAAGCCGTCAGTTGTCCAAACTCAACAATCCCCGGCAACGGCGCCAAAAACTTGGTGCACGAAATTGCAATCACACTTTTGCAATCCCGCACAACTAACCAGCAAGTGTA
>NC_029781.3:24479406-24482921 GCF_000817695.3 Arachis duranensis
ATCAGGCCGGAATAGAATCCAGTGATTCTTTTGCGTCTGTCACTAATGCCCTGCCTGCTAGGAGTTTGAAGCACGTCATGGTCATTCATTCATTGAATCCTACTCAGAATACCACAGACAAGGTTTAGACCTTCCGGATTCTCTTGAATGCCGCCATCAGTTCTAGCTTATACCACGAAGATTCCGGTTAAAGAATCCAAGAGATAACTACTTAATCTAAGGTAGAATGGAGGTGGTTGTCAGGCACACGTTCATAGTTGAGAATGATGATGATTGTCACGGATCATCACATTCATCCGGGTTAAGAACAAGTATTATCTTGGAATGGGAGCAAGCATGATTGAATGAGAAACAGTAGTAATTGCATTAATTCATCAAGACACAGCAGAGCTCCTCACCCCCAACCATGGGGTTTAGAGACTCATGCCGTGGAAAATACACAAAGTAAACGTGTAAAGTGTCATGAGGTACAGATACAATGTCAAAAGATCCTATTAATAAAGTGTGTGCTTGGGCCATCAAATCTTGGGCAAAGTATGGACTATCATATATTTCTGGAAAGCCCAGGATGTCTACTTTCCAACGCCGTTGAGAGCGCGCCAATTGGGCTTCTGTAGCTCCAGAAAATCCACTTCGAGTGCAGGGAGGTCAGAATCCAACAGCATCTGCAGTCCTTTTTGGTCTCGGAATCAGATTTTTGCTCAGGACCCTCAATTTCAGCCAGAAAATACCTGAAATCACAGAAAAACACACAAACTCATAGTAAAGTCCAGAAAAGTGAATTTTAGCTAAAAACTAATAAAAATATACTAAAAGCTAACTAAATCATACTAAAAACATACTAAAAACAATGCCAAAAAGCATACAAATTATCCGCTCATCAACATACAAAAATCATAAGGTCTTTTCCAAGGTTGTAATGGAGTCAAGGTAGAGGTAAGGGTATATGTATAAGGCTAAGTGAGTTAATAAGTGAATCCTTGATTAGTCTAAGATCTCACCTAACATACATACTTTTATATAAACCAAAGTTTCTTAACCTACTTGCCCAAATTTTTCTACTTTGTATTGCAAACTCATGCATTAAATTTAACTTTGTCCCATGTGCATTATTTTTTTCTTATTTTGCGTTTGGGAAATTTTTTGTATCCCCTTATTGAAAATAACAATTTTTTTTAATTTTTTTCATATGCACATGGTGACTTTTAATTGTTTTGATTTTATATGAGCATACTTCCCAAATTTTTTAATAATTTATTCAATTTAAATTTCTACTTTTTTCTATCATCCATGTTTCCATAAAATTCTCCACACTTAAATTATACACAATTTCTATCTTAAGCTAACCAAGAATTCAACTTTGGATTTTTAATTTGTTTTTCTGCTTAAGGCTAGTAATGTGGTTATAGAACAGAAGGGAATTAAAAGCTCAAGGGGGCTAACAAGGATGGCATAAAAGGTAGGCTTTATTTGGGATAAGTGAGGAAAAATTCAAATGATGGCCTCAATCACTTTCTTAGTATGTATCAATATTCTATAATCAGACATATAGATTAAAGCAAAGTAAAGAACATCAGAATAAAAAAGAAGGGCGAAGCACACATGAATAAAAATTATGGTTTGAATGTAACCATACAATTAAGCTCAAAACTCTCAGGCTGTGTGTTCTCAAGCTCATAAATCATATATTAGTTATGTATGTCATGCAAGTAGAAATTAAGAGTTTCCATTATTCTCAATGTAAAATTTATTTGGGTGGCTTTAAAGGTTTAGTGTTCCTCCTTGATGAAATGTTGTTAACTAACTAACATGTAATGCTATATATACAAGGGGTGTGGATTGTTTTGATTCTGTTAAAGTCTCTAGCTTACTTCCTTTTTATTTTCGATTTAAACCAAACTTATCATATGCTAAAAGGGTAAACTACACTAATTAATCCACTTAATATATAACTAGTAAATTAAGGTGCAACTTAAGCTAAAATATCCAAGATATATAAAGCCCAAAGTGCAGAATGCAAAAGTACAACAAAAACAAAAGAGAGAAAAAATGTGCAAATAAAATACAGAAAATGGACAAAATAAGATAAGAGTCTGTAGTGGTTCACCAAAAGAAATAGATGCCAGAGATGGCGACCTCCCCACACTTAAATAATAGCATCGTCCTCGATGCTCACTCAAACTGGGTGTGAAGAAGTGTCATCTCCGGAAAGATGGACTGTTGGTGTCTCGATGGTAGGCTGAGGGTCTGCAGTCTCTGTAAGGGTAGGAGGAGCGGTCTGCTGAAGCGGGGGCTCTGTCCGTAGAGGAACTTCCAGATCTGTGGTCTGTAGCTGGTGGTACTCCTCGTGATGTGGTGCAGTGTGCTTGGGACCTCTCTTTTGCCAGTAGTTACTTTGCCTTTTCCCCTGCCTTGAGAGTCAGACATCCTAAAAAAATAGAATTTTCAAGATATAATTGAGGAATAAAAGCAGGAAAACAAGTAGGCAAAAAGGATAATAGCAATATAAGCATATAGGCAAAAGATGAACGAAAGAAGGGAAAAACATAAAGTGAGTGGAACATATGAGATGTAGAAAGCTTGTTAAATAGGAAAACAGTAATCATGCCATTAGTTAGAAGGTTAATGAAGATACAGGAAAACAAAAAGGAGAAGTTTTGGAAGTTAAAAATGGTTAGGTTGTAAAGAAGAAGTGAGAAAGTTAAAGAGTGAGTTAGGGAAAAGAAGGTTAAAGTGAGTGGCATGAAAATGGTCTCCTAGGTAACAAGAAATTCACAAAATAAAAGAATAATCCACTCAAATTCAAGCATGGATAACAGGGTATTGATGATGGTTCAGACAGATACAGAAGTGGCAAAAATGAAAATCAAATAATCAATAATGCAATTTATTAACCAGGAAATCAAAAGTAATAAGAATGCTGGTCCGTGCATTCAAGAATTGGTTTGGTATTCGTGGAGTAGTGCAAAATTGAGAATTGCCAAAACCATTACTTGAATGTAAAAGGGAAACAATTTGCAGAAAATTTGACAGCATCCCGGCTAAAATTGGATGTTCCCGGAAAACAAATAGTAAGAACAGTTCATATGAATTGAAATAAGACTGCACAAATAGCAAGAATAAGAAAGAGCAGTGTAACAGCAGCATGAAACAGTTAATCGCAGCATATGAACAGTATTAACATCATAGCCAAAATAAAATTACAGAACAGATAAACAGATAACAAGAACGGAACAATTATCAGGCCTAAATCCACTAAGCACATCCTAGCCACCTAACCACCTAGAATCCACTACGAACATGCAACTCTAACTATCCTAAATTGAACAAATTCTGAAAAATGTGCAGCTAACTAGGAATGAAAAGAAATCGGTGTACGGCAGAACCTGGTATGCGAAGAACAAGGAATAGGACAGAGGGAAGGTAGTGGGGATGTGGCGGCACCGGGAGGGAAGCACGGCGGCACTGGGTGAACGGCGGTGGTGCGGTGGTGGGGCAGGGGTGGTGGATAGGGT
>NC_029781.3:24483017-24493270 GCF_000817695.3 Arachis duranensis
GTGAGGGAGAGTTGCAGATGAGAGGAAGGGGGTTGGGTTTGGGGGCGCGAAGGGATAGGGTTCGCGTGACTTGGGGTTAGTGATCGTGAATCCACGCGAACGCGTGGAGGACGCGATCGGATGAATAGGGTGAAATAGGGTTGACGCAGATGCGTGGTCGACGCAGATGCATGGTCGACGCAATCGCGTGGGTTGGGTAGAAGATAGGTGACGCGGACGCGTGAAGCACGTGAACGCGTTGCTGGAATTTGTGCTAGACGCACACTTCCAGCGTCGTTTCAGCGCAACTCTCTGTCTCCTTTTTGGGGGGTTATGGTATCCATGCGACGCGATTGCGTCGCTCATGCTTTCGCGTGGGATGGGTGTTGGGCAAGTGACGCGTTCGCGTGATGGACGCGAACGCGTGGGTCGTATTGTGCTAAACGCACACCAGCCACGCGATTCCAGTCTAACTTTCTGGGCGTTGGATCTTTACGCCGATATCCGGATCACGCGCTCGCGTGGGTGACGCGAATGTGTGGGAAGCATTTTCCGCAACTGACGCGATCGCGTGTGGTACGCGGTCGCGTGGAACAATTTGTGCCCAAGGCACGCCTCCAGCCTTGCTTTAGCGCGACTTTCTGTTCACTTTCCTTTTCCTTTTAATGCACTTGTGACGCGGACGCGTCAGCGACGCTGCCGCATCGCGTGCTTTCTCTCTTTCTCTTTTTTTTATATGCAGTATGCAAAATGCAAAATGCAATAAATGTTATACAGAAATTCCAGGTTCAAACAAAATTCAAAAATAGAGTAGAATGGAGAAGGAACGATCATACTATGGTGGGTTGTCTCCCACTTAGCACTTTTAGTTAAAGTCCTTAAGTTGGACATTTGAGGAGCTTCCTGTTATGGTGGCTTGTGCTTGTATTCATCCAAAAATCTCCACCAGCATTTGGAATGCCAACATCCTCCGGGGTCCCAAACAAGGCACGTGAAGCCTTTGAGTAGTTTCAAATAGGTTTCCTGGCTCCCGGGGTGTTGAATGTCAGAAGAGATTCCAGGATCCCAAACTTTGCTTTTACACCCGTTTTTGTCTTGATCTGCATTTTTCCAGCCGGGTGGTGAGTAGTCTAAATTCTTACTGCAGTGACCAAACAGCTTCCGATATCCTTTCAATTGAGCTTGACACCAATCCTTACACCTCAAATTGAAGTGTGAAACCTCATTGAATCTCGCATACCAGCTCTAAGTGCGAGTCATTTTCCTTTTGCTCTTAAAGCCGCAAAGAGCTCTAAGCTGGCCATCTGTTTCAAGCAAACCATATTCAAGTGAAAAATTGAAGATAAAGGTCAATGATTTTACCCACTTGAAGTTTGTGTTGGGTGGTAATGGCCTTGGGATAGGTGTTTTCTGTGGTTCTGCAAGCTCTACTCCCTTGTGGTCTTCTGCGAATTCCTCCACTTCTTTGCAAATTTCTTCCATTTCAACCATGCCTTGATCAAAGTCTTCGATATCTTCCTCATCACTTGAGTCATAACTGGGAGGTTGAGAAAAGTCTACCTCTGCATCATCTTCGTATTCACTTGGGGAAGATTTTTCTATCTCAAAGAATTCACTTGCGAATGCAAGTTCATCACTAAGAGGGCTCGACTTGTGATTATCATCATCAAGAAAACTTGTGTCTTGGGTTATTCCGTCCAGTTCTTCATAAGATATCTGCATTGGAGGCTGTGCAAAATCCTTATTAGTGTCAATTGTAACATCCTTGACGGAATTCTCCACAACTCTGGGCTCCTGTGGAGGTTCGGCATTTCCTAAATCTTCAACCAACTCTTCTTCTTCTACCATGACAGCGTCCTTTACTTGTTCCAGTATGAAGTTATGCTCTATGCTGTCCACTGGAGTTTCTAGTGTCTTCTTCATGCTACGTTCTTCATTAGATTCTCCACATGAAGTCATGGGAGTTTCTTGAGTGTCCGAACGTCTAGAAGATAATTGATTTATTGCTTGCTCCAGTTGATGAAGGTTTGCCAGAAATTGGTCTACTGATTCTTCGAAGCGAACCTGTGATTCTTGGCTTGATGGACATGGAGATGGTGCATAAGGGAGTGATGTTTCTTGGGAGTAATTTGATTGGCATTGGGGCGGATAAGGATCATACGGTGGTGAGTGGTGGAAAGGAGCTTATGAGTGTGGTGGTTCGAAGCTATGTTGAGAGGATGGTCTTTGAGCATAGGGTGGGGCTTGTTGGTTGCTACAATGGGGTCCACCAAATCTATCAGTTTGGCATGCATTGTAGAATGGTCTCTGTCTATGATATCTTGGAAGGTGTTGTTGCCTAAAGGGTTGATCAGATCCTCTTGACTCCATCCATCTTTGATTACTTAGACCGTGATGCATATTCCTGTTATAGCTTCCATTCCTTTCAACAAAATTAGAACCAAACTCAAAGTAAAAGGGGGTGAGAATTCATAATAGCTATCAGAAATAGGAAGGGAAAACAAAAACAAATAAACAAGTAAAAGAAAAAGATTTACAATAACTAATAATAAGGCACACGTTTGCAACTCCCCGGCAATGGCGCCATTTTAAAGAACTGAAGATTGATGGTTTAGAAGTTATAATAAATTCTCGTTGCAAGTATAGTTTCTAAACCAAGCAATCAACCTTTCTTACAAACGTTTTGGTTGTCACAAGTAACAAACCCAATAAAATTTATAAACCAAAGTATTCAAACCTCGGGTCGTCTTCTCAAGGAATTGCAGGGAAGTGTGTTTTACTATTGGTTAATGAAAACAGAGTTTTTGGGTTTTAAAAAGGTTTTGAACAAGAGAAATAAATTGCAGGAATTAATAAATTAATAACTAATAAAACTCTTGGCAAGGTATGATAACTGGAAGTCCTATCCTAGTTATCCTTATCAATGGTGATGAGAATTATACTGTTGCTCCCACTAAGTCAACCTCTAACTATGAAGGTCAGTTAAGTGGACAAATTAATTTAATACCTAAAGTCCTAGTCAACTCCTTAAGGAAAGACTAGAGTTATAGGAATCTAAATTAATCAGCAAGAATAATAATTATCAATCATGATGAGTTTGATAACTCAAGAGTTACCAATTAATCAACCAAAGCCAATAGTAAATAATCTAAATTAAAAATGAGGAAAGGCAATCATGAGTCTGAAATACCTTAAATTATATTTAAATAAAGATGTCAATTCTAACATGGAAAAATTCATAAATCAAATTGGAAAGACAAATAAAAAGGACATTGAACCTGTAATTGAAGAAGATGAAAAATATTCCTAAGTCCTTTAAGAGGAGTCCTAATCCTAAGAGAGAGGAGAGAACCTCTCTCACTAAAAACTACATCTAAATCCTAAAAAGTGTGTATGAATCCAGTATTCAGTCTCCAATCTCCGTATGCTCATGAATGGATGGATTCCTCCATTTATAATCCTTCAATCTGTGTTCTCTGGACTTGGATCTGGGCCAAAAGGGGCCCAGAAATCACTGAGGACAACTTCTGCAAATTCTGTAGATCGCGCACGTCACGCGTCCGCGCGGGTCACGCGGTCGCGTCATCTGGAGTTTAGCTCTTCCACGCGGTCGCGTCAGTCATGCGTCCGCGTCAGTTGTGTTTCGCACGCCACGCGTTCGCGTCGTCCTTGCGCTCGCGTCGATGCTATTTTATGCAAAGCACGCGTTCGCGTCGTCCAAGTGGACGCGTCGCTGCCAGTTTCTCCAAAACTCCAATTTTGTGCTTTTCTTCCATTTTTGTATGTTTCCTTTCCATCCTTTAAGTCATTCCTGCACTATAAAACCTGAAAGTACTCAACACACAAGTCACGACATCGAATGGTAATAAAGGATAATTAAATTTGATTATTTTAAAGCATAAGAAACATGTTTTCTCACATGTCATATCATAAGGAAGGAATTGTAAAACCATGCAAATTCATATGAATAAGTAGGTGAAGGGTTGAATAAATCACTTAAATTGAGCACAATATATATCATAAAATATGGGTTTATCACTGTGCACGAAGCCGAGTAGACGAATTGATGGATTTGTAGCCGACTAGTGGAGAATGGCGGCGAACGACAGGCGGGTGAAGTCAAATCAATGAGAGAGTGAGAGTGAGATATTGGTGGAGAGTGAGGGGATACTGAAGAGTGAGTGACCAAGCCAATTAGGGTAAGTCGGTAACGCTTTCCTCTTTATTATTTTTGTTTTTGCCAAAACGATGCCCTTTTTGCCAAAATGGGCACCCAACACAAACTCGCGATTTTGACTGAGTTTATGTGAGTTCAGCCGAGTCTACTCGAGTTTATCTAAAAATGAGTTTGTGTCCAAATTAATTCGATTCCATTACCCAAACTCGTAAATTCGTACGAGTTTACGAGTTAATTCGCGAGTTTGACAATAATGTCTAACAGTCTATGTCACTCACTCCGTGAACTATTAGTGTCAAATTTAACAGTAGGATAACATTAAAATTTTTTAAGACAAAAATAAAACATTTAAAACGTTAAAAACTAAATTAGAATTTGACCAAAATGTTAGGAACTAAAATAGTACTTCGAGACAGACCTAGTTATCAAAAAAGCATAATCCAAGTTCAATAAAAAATAACGTCGAATAAAAATAATAAATTCAAACCTAACAAAATATGCTTTGAGTTTATATCACGTTTTGGGATGGCACGAAACTTGAACACCCGTAGTTCAATGTAGTAAGGTGCTATGGGAGTGTGCAAGGTGCACCAGCCAAGATGGGTTTCTAGAGAGTATAAAAAAGATTGAGAGGGTTAACAAGGAAGCTTGGGAGTATTTGAACAAGTGGCCTAGAGACTCTTGGAGCCGAGCTTTCTTCAGCAGCGCACCTAAAATAGACAATATCTGCAACAATGTTTGTGAAGTCTTCCACTCAAGGATCAAAGAAGCTAGAGCCAAACCTATCATTACACTGTTAGAGGAAGTCAGACTGTATGCAATGAGATCAATCCCGAGGAACAAAGTGAAGCTTAATTCCAACACTGGTATTCTAACACCTATACAGCGCAGCAGATTGGAAAAAATAAGGAAAGAGTCAAAGAGTTGGGTCCCGATGTGGTCTGGTGACTCTGAGTACGAGAAATTTGAGGTTCACGGAAGGCCAACTAACATGGTTGTTGATCTGGGGAAGAGGCTCTGCACATGTGGTTTTTGGCAATTGAGTGGTGATATACTTTTACTTGTTTCTTGCTTTGTTATTTTTTTTCTTGACTGTTGGCTTAATATTGGTAATCTTTGGACTTGTGATAATGTTATTTAGGGATGCCGTGTGTGCATGCTTGTGCTGCATTGGCAAGGGTTGGTAGAAGACCAGATGAGTTTTGTCACCAGTGGTTGACAATGGAAGCATATAATAACACATATGCCTTCCATATCAACCTAATTCCAGGTCAAGCCCTTTGGAAAAAGTCACCACATAACAGACCACAAGCACCTAAATTTAAAAAGAAACCAGGTCCACTTACGAAAAAAAGAAGAAAGGATGCAGATGAGGAGTCAAGTGGGGGTAAAAAGCAAAAGAAGAAGATGAAAAGAACCTATCATAAAGGTCACTATCGTTATTGTGGTGAATCGGGACACACGAAGAGAAACTGCGGAAAGAGAGCTGCTGATGATGTGGTTGCTGCTGCTACTAAGGCTACTGCTGCAGCTAAGGTTGCTGCTACAGAGGCTGCTGCTGTCCAACCTCCGGCTGCTAATGGTGGTGAAGCCACCATTGTCCCAGAACCCCCCACCGAAATTCAACTTGAAGCCAATCAACCACCATTGTCACAAACCGATGACTCTCAAGAGGTTCACAAAATTATATCACATTCAATCTTATTATGTGCATGTTCTTCTCCACTTTTAGTAACTCTTATACATGTCTTCACTAATAGGTCTTGCCTCCTCCTAGTGAGGCCACCAAAACTGCCTCCCAAAAGGAAGTCATCCAAACAAGAAAAGGCAACTCCAGGAAGCAACTTTCAAGCAGGAACCACCGCACCTGCTGCCACCCCACCAGTAACCAGTCAACCCACAACTCTTCCTCCGTCTCATCCTATGCAAGGTGCATCACAGGGGACCGTAACAAGACTTTTTAACTTCATGAAGTTTGTTCCGAGTCCTGGATTCAGACCACCAAGAAACAAAAAATGAAGACTAGGTTTATTATGTTTAGGAGAACATTATTTTGTTTAACTATTTTGATAAAGCAGTGTGCTTTCTGCATTTAGAACCCAAGTGTTGGGAATTTTTTTTGTTCACATCTTGTGAGTGTGCTTTCTACATTTGGAACCCAAGTGTTGGGAATTTTTTAGTTTCAAAACTTGTGTTCTCAATATGTTGAGAACTTCTGATATACTTGCAGAATATTGCCCTGGCTCTTCCTTGCCTATTTTGTATATGTTTACTGCATTAATATATGATTATGGATTATGACCTCATTGAACTTGAGCTGTGCCATATTTTCTTTTTGTTGTTCTCTGATATGCGATTACGATTAAAAAATTTAGAGGATTCCATTAGTACTGCAGGAACAATTATTTACATACAACCTCTACTTTATTCAGATTCCAAATTACTTTTGGACAGTCATGTGAAACAGTTTAATCTCCAGTAATTTCAACCAAAATGACAAGTGCAATTACATGAACAGAACAACATATGCATATCACATGTTACTTAGTTTTTTGCTAAATACAATTGACTCTGCTGTCTATTCAACTTTAAGACAATCACAACTACTGTAACCAGAAGCAACAACATACATGTAAACAAGAAAATCCCCCCATTTTCAGAACTCTAACTTCAGACTCTAGTCTTCTAAGTTTCCAAGTAATCTTCATCTTCCATTCTTCGTTGTCGTTTGAAGGGCTTGTTCTACCATGACATGTCACCGTATCTTCTTCCAGAATTTTGTCCACCCAAAGAAACACCCACACCACCTCTTACCTGTAGTCTAAACCCAGGAAAGTGAATCAACCAACTTCACCTCAAGATTTACAACAAAGAACATAATCAAGCACTTACATTGTAGTTTGGGCAACCCACGAACGCTCTCTCTGGATTAGATTCCGTTGCTGACCATCGCAGCACTGGTCTCGACCCGCATTCACACCATTCTTCCAGACGCGCGTCTCTATTTCTATCATTCTCCTCATGATGCTTCCAAACAATCTTGGGTTGTTGGAGCTCCCAGCTACGTTGCTTGTGCTAGCCATAACGTCTGCTGTTCGAAGATGAAGACAACACTGATGACTCACCTCTAGTGCGATGAAGATGAACGGATAGTAGAGAAGAACAGCGTGTGCGATGGAGAAGAAAGGAGAACAGAGTCAATTTGGGGGTTAGGATTTTTAAACTAAAATTAGGGACCAAATTGACTCTAAAACGTTTACTTGGCCACGTCAGCTAGCCGTTGGACTGCAAACGTGTCACCAACGACGCCAGGTCAGCTTTTCGGTTGCGCCAACTGGACAAATTTCACCAGAAGGACCACTTTGAGTACCGGAGATCAACTTCAGGGACGATTTAGACAAATTTTTAAGTTTAGGGATTACTTTGATCCTCGAGGACAATTTCAGGGACCACTTTGATGCTTACCTCGAAATTAATTTTAACTTAAATTATATAATTTTCCAAAAACAAAATAGGGTCTTTAGCCAGGAGGTTTGGATTTAGGTCCTTTTGATCGATATCCTTACCAATTTTGGCTGAGTTTTGTTCGGATTTGACCAATTTATCCGTGAACTAATCTGAATGGTCTAAGGTAGGATAGCGCCACTTAATTACATGATTATCGTAGTAATATGATTCACATGTAGCTAAAAGCAAATAGTTTTTAGTACGTGGCATAATTTTTTTTTAAGAAAAATTCTAGAAGTAATTCTTAAAGAAGAAGTTGGGATCTTATTACAAATTATATATTTGAACTAAGAAAGAGAGAAACTATTTACAGAGCCATGAAAATTGTGGAAATAGTTCACACTTTTTGTCAAAAGAAAAAAAAGTTTGGCCAAATAGGTTGTTTGGAAATGAATTTGGTCAACTACTTCTGCTTTGTCTATCAATCAAAATGTGGGAGCATTTGATCTTTTGTGGTTGATTATTATTCTCTAATTCTCAATAAATAATAATACAATAGTAATATTTCCAATTGCTTTATCTTACTCAATGATTAGCTAAATTAACATCACATACATTATAAGTGGTTGGATCGGAGGACCTCCTTCACTACTTATATATCCATTTTGTCTCCTTTTCTCTTATTCTTATAAAGACTTATAAGTTGCCTCAATTAAAGTAATTAACTTGCGTGGTTAGCCGACCCTAAGTTTTTTCATTTATGCCCAATTATTATTGAGCACTATGTATATCCTTTTTCCTATTTTTCTATGAAGTCTTGTCATAATCTACCTAGTGGATAATAATTTTGTATTGGGTAAATTAAAGGATTGTTTTAATTTTTAACGTTTAAACTAAGTTTAATTTTGTTTTTAATATTTGAAATGTTTTATTTTTATTTCAAACGTTTTATTTTATCTTTATTTTAGTTTTTTGTTAAAATTAAATTTTTTCTTTAAAAAGTATTTTTTTTCATTATAATTTTTTTAAGTAGCGACAAAAGTACTCATTGTAGTGGTCCTAGTAGTGGTTCTAGTATTTTGAAAATGAATGTAGCCGAAGAATAAGAGAAATAAAAATAATAATAAAAGAAAAAAGATATTTAAAAAAAATTAATTTTAACAGAAAACCAATATAAAACGAAATATATTCTCTAGTTTGCCTAATATATATTAAGCTTCTACCTATATTCTTTTCGATCTTGAGATACATTAAATTCACACAGAAATTTTATGGATTTTTTACTCTATTAAAAATAAAATATAATAACAAGTTTCAAGGTAAGATTGCATATTACAATATCCTTAACCAATACTATATGTATGTAGCACAAGAATTTTTTCGTTTAAAAGAAAATGTGAAAAGTGAAGCCATAATCACATTGCCATACAAGGGAAGTTTATTAATTTATGCCATCAACAAAAGTTTGGTGGATGTATTATTATAAACAATTATATTTACTTGCCTTGTTCAATAATCACTTATCAGTTACAATAATTATAGTTTATATAATTCAGGATTAATAGTTAAATTAGTTTTTGAAAAGTAAGATAGTTTTTAAATTTATTTTTAAAAGGTTTTTTAATTAAATTAGTTTTTCAAAAAAATTATAAATTAATCATATTTGTCCTTCAGTTACTCTACTTATAATTTTTGTCAACGATTAATGACGTAAAATATTAATTGATAGCATACATGACACATAATATGTTTAATTGGACGTTAACTAAATATATTTAAGAAAATCTATCAATTTAGTCACTAGGTCATATTGGAAATAAGATTTTTGTAATTAAAAAAATAAATTAATAAATTTTTATAAATATATTTGGTTAAAATCTAATTATACATATTAGTTATTATATATGTTATTAATTAATATTTTACAGTATCAATCTTTAAAAAAATTTGTTGATGGAATGACGGGAGAAGAAATATGATTAAATTCATAATATTTAAAAGACCAATTTAATTAAAAAAATTTTAAAAATAAATTTAAAAAATATTTTATCTTTTAAAAAACTAATTTAACTATTAACCCATATATAATACATGCCTACATTGTATTAGCTAGGTTAGGTATATATAATGCATTCTAAATGTTAAAATAAATAACTATTATTTTTATTTACAAACTTAGAATATTGGATAAATTTATTCATAAATAAAAAAATAATTTTATATTTGTAAAAGTAAACAAAAACGCTGAAAAATTTATTTATAAATGAAATTAACATGTGGATAATTTTCTTACCATACAAATATTATTTTTGTGGACATGAACTTAATTTTGTTATTTATTAATAGATTCTTTTTTATATTTTAAATTTTTATAAATAAAAATAATAATTTATTTTAAAAATAAATCAGTCCTCCCTATAGTTTTTAAAAAGGTTTTAATATTAATATATAGTTAGATAGGTCGAGATCATTTATATCTGTTGTTAAGAACGGACATAAGAAGACGAATGGAGGCCGGCTCCAACTTTTTTTTAAGAAAAATTAATAGTAATAAGTTATTAAATATGATTTAATTTTTTAAAAAATTTATTTAGTATTTAATTTAGTATAAATAAAAATTCAGTCCAACCTAAATATTAATAATTTTTAA
>NC_029781.3:24493603-24499922 GCF_000817695.3 Arachis duranensis
TCCTCCGACACATATATATTGGTCAATGTTATAAGACATAAAAGCCCTTTTATATCCTACACATATAGATAATATAGAAAGCACCAATGCGCTTCTAATCATATCAATGTGACTCTTTTTGATGCTTTGCATGCTGTATGCCACTATGGATTTCTGTATCCATGAGTAAGAGCCGTTTTTCATGAAAACATATGAAAAGAATCAATTTAGTCTCCATTATATTCTTCACAAATATACGCAAAAATTATTTTTTAGATTTTTGTATAGACTTTTATTTTTTCTATTTTTTTGTTAAATTTTTTTTTTGAAAATTAATAATGATCGAATACAATTTTTTATTTTAAAAATTTTAATACTAGATTTGAAGTTACTAATTTCAAAAATTTTTAATAAAAAGATATAGTTGGAGAGGAAAAATTATATTTTAACTTTTTCTTATTTCTAAATTTCTAAATTTCAATTAAATTTAAATTTATATTTTAGTTAATTAATATTTTTTTTGTCTTAGCTAATTAATATTATTATTGATATTAAAATTCTTTCTTTATTTTTTTTGACAGAAACCGTTAAGGAAAAAAAAAACTAATCTAAGGAGTCAAGGACCAACCCATATATACAAAGAAGGGTCCAACATGAATGACTTCCACTTTTTTGTGCTTAATTAAACCGCCAATTTTGTAGACCACCGTAACTTGCCAAACTGCTTTCCTAATATAAAGACAAAATTGTACATGTGTTGCGAGAAGAGAGATGTTATGAGAATATCTGTAAATTTAAATCTGTATCATATGAGAATATTGTAAATTTAAATCTGTATCATATAACTCACCTTTTAAAAAAGGCTGAAACCTATCTTCTAAATTTCAAAAACAGAAACAACCACTTTTCTAATAAAGAAATCAGTCCTTTTAATTTGGATTTTGTCAAGTCCAATTACTCATTATTTTTATTTTTCGAGTATTTTTTTATTGTTAATAATTTTTTAAATCAAAATTTATTTTTGAAGACTTGGATCATTAATTTTGGTAGCACAGATCACATTGCATCAAATTTGTCTTAGTTTATCTTTTACATATAAATTTTTTCTATTATTGTTCATTTACCAAATGGCTCTCAAATTACTATTTTTTTATAAAGGTATTGTTCAATTTTTACCCTATTTAATTCTTCATGATGTTTTTTATTTACCTTATTTTAATTTTAATATTATTTTCATCTCAAAAATTATTTTTGTATTTAAATGTACACTCATTTTTTCATCTTCTTTTTACACTTTACAGGTTAATAATTTGAGAACAATTGATTTGGATAGAATGAGAGAGGGATTATATGTCTTTGAATGCAACTTCACTAATAATTCATTCACTACCCATTCCATAAATTCTATCAAATCCTCACCCATTACGCCTTCAAATATATGACATTTTTGTTTAGGGCATCTTCCTAGACAAAGACCGGATCAATTATTTAAATAAGCATTTTTCTTTTATTTCTATGTATCATGATGAGCCTTGTGATATATTTGTCATCTTTCTAAGCCAACAAAATTTTTATTTTCTCAAAGTTTTAATAAAGCTAATACAAGCTTTAATTTATTACATTTTGATATTTAGGATCCGTTTTAACAAAATTCTATTCATAATCATAAATATTTTTTAATTATCATTGATGATTTTAATCACTTACATGGGTTATTTTATTAAAATTGAAAGGAAAAGTGCAAAATCATCTAAAAAATTTTATTAATTTAGTTGAACCACAATTCAACTCTAAAGTCAAAACTATCCGTTCTGATAATGGATCAGAATTCATTTTACATGATTTTTATGCTTCAAAGGGCATTATTCATCAATGTAGTTGTGTTGAAACTCCTCAACAAAATAAAAAGGTAGAACACAAGTATCAGCATATTTTAAATATAGCTCGTACTCTTATGTTTCAATCTAATTTACCATAATTTTTTTGGTTTTATATCGTTAATCATATTGTTTATTTGCTTAATAGAGTTTCACCATTCGTAATTAATTTTAAAACATCATTTGAGATTTTATTTAATCACCCACTAAATTATTATAACCTTAACATTTTTGGATACTTATATTTTATTTTTACCCTAATGGTAAATAAATTAAAATTTGATCAAAGAATAAAAAATGATGTGTTTATTGGTTTTCAACACGATTTTAAAAGATATATTATTTATATTTTAGAAGTTAAAATGATTCAAACTTTTAGAAATGTGATATTTTTATGAAATGATATTGCCCTTAGTCATTAAAAATGTCAAATTAATACACCTAATCTAACATTATCAAACACACCTTCTCAAAAATAAGATTCAATTAGTTTTTCTATTGAGCCAGAACCTATTCTTATTGACCCACACCTCTTTTTCATTAATCCACCCACTAACCCACCCATTCTTCACCTACACCATCAATATCTCTCATTCTTTTTTTAGTCTCCACCGAAGCCTCACCAAACCAAGACACATCTCAATCCTGTACATCTAACACAATACCATCATTTTTCTCCAGTCCTTTTCTCCATTAGGGCCATCATCATCGTTTTCTTCACTAGAAAATCTCCTTCTTTTCTGTCACAAGCATCAAACTTGCTGCCCACCAACCTATCTTTTCAATTATGTTTGTAATTTCTTTCTCACTTGCACAAATTTTTCTTTCTCAAGGTGCCTTTATCAAATTTTTTTTGTTATGCCTTTTTCTTCTATTTTTCTTACTTATAAAATCTATCTTCTATCTCTGCACTCTAAGATTGAGTCAAAATCTTTCAAAGATGTCAAAAATCATTCTAGTTGGCGTAGTGTCATGAAAAATGAGATGAATGCTCTTGAGTTGAACAAAATTTGATGTCTTATTGATTGTCCTGCAGGTGTCACACCAATTGGATGTAAATGGGTTTACTAAATCAAACGTAAGTCAGATAATTTCATTAAAAGATACAAAGTGCATCTTGTGGCTAAGAAATTTACTCAAACTGAAGGTGTTGATTATTTAAAAATATTTTCTCCTATTGTCAAGTCTGCCACCATCAGATTAGTCTTAATTTTGGCATCCATGAAATACTAGCCCATACACCAACTAGATGTCAATAATACTTTCTTGTACAGTGACCTCTCGAAAGATGTTTATATATCTCTGCCAGATAAAATTGTGCCAACTTGCCCGAATCAATGTTGCAAATTATTGAAATCTCTATATGATTTACATCAATTTAGTCGCATGTGGGTATGAGAAATTCTCCAATTTTTTACTATCTCATAGATACCAACAGACTATTTCTGATTATAATTTATTTATTAAATTTATTAGTGTTGAAATTTCTATTCTTTTGGTTTATGTTGACGATATTGTTATAACTGAAAATTTTATTTTTGAACTTGCTGTTGTTAAAACAATTTTGAACCAGCATTTTAAATTTAAAGACTTGGATCCCTTGAAATATTTTTTGGGCACTAAAGTTGCTCAATCATAAAGAAAAATTTTTCTTTTTCAAAGAAAATATTATTGTCTTGGTTTTTTAGAAGACTTTGACTTGTTAGGCACCAAATCGGCTTTAATGACTCTGATTGAATCGGATGTTTTGGCACTCAACGATTTTTAATAAGCTATTTTTTTTGAATAACTCTTTAATCTCTTGAAAATCCAAAAAATAAACCACCATTACTTTTCTTATTCTTTCAAAGTTTTGTTAGGCAGGGCAAATCAATATTGGGATGTCAAACTGAGTCAAATCTCACAGGATAATTTGGTTGACCAGAAAAGAATTAGTTGAGTTATCAAAAAGCATAGTATGTTTAAAAGTAGGTTTAAAGGGGTTCGAGTCCATCAGGTGCGAGTTAACTCATTTCTTTGGATAATTTTCTATTTTGAAATTTTGACGCAATTAATGAAACAATAATTGGTCTATAATAGAATAAAATTGTGCGTATTATTCTATGAAAATGTATGATAAAATTTATAGTGATGTTCAATTTAAATTGTCTAACTTTTTCTTTTTAAAATTTTTTAAACAACTTTTTTTAAACAAAATATTTATTGAGAAATTCAATAGAATAAAAGTCAAACTTGTTAACTCACAAATTCGAACTAGTAGAGTCGAATTGACATTTTCTTGTTAAAAATGGACTATCTCAAAATTTCAATTTTGATTCATGTGACTTGATCCACTATGAGCAAGTTGAGCTGCCTAATCATTTTTCTATTTTTGTCGTAACCTTTAGCTATTTGAACACGTAAGAGTTGATTAGTTAGATAGCTAATTGAGTTAGATTAATTAGCTAATTGTAATTTTATCTTTTAAAAGATGAAGGTTGTAGAAGGCTTAGAGAAGAGAGTTGAATCTATGACCTTCTTTTACATTTATGAAATAAGCCTTTATTTATAAGGTTTCACTTAGATTCTGTTTGAACTATGTAGCGGACACTTTATGAGACAATTTCTTTTTGTCTCATAAATATCAGAAAACAGAACATAAAAAAGAGAAGAAGAATGACACCAGCATGTATCTTAGTTCAGTTGCCTTATGCAATGCAACCTATATCCAGTCTCCACCACAACAGTAGTAGAATTTTCACTATAGTTAAAGTATTACATACACCAATTTCACAGGATTGACACAATCCTTTCCCTCTTAAGTTCTATCCTAACTTGACTTGGTTATGCTAATACCTAACTCTCCACTTTAAGTGCTAACCCAACTTAGAAAGGGGTACCTCACAGGTACAAGACACAAGATATAATAACCAACCTAAAGAAGTCTGAAATCACTCTAGGCTTTTCTCTCAAGTGGTTCACTCAACCTTTTATCACTCATAGGTTTTTTCTTGATTTCTCATTTTTAGCATTTTTTCACTCAAGAAATTACAGAAAGATATACATTGAAAATAAAATTACAATCTGTAAAATATAAAAGAGATTGGTGCTTCAACACCCTCTGTTGCTATAAGTTGAACCGGATTTGGTTGACTCTGATTCAGTTCCTCATCTTGGCAAAATACTTCTTTTACTTGAAAACACTGTCAAAGGTTGATGAACTCTTCACAGAGAATCACTTCAGAACAAACTCACAAAATCTGGTTCTCTCTCCTAGTCTTCAGAAAGAAGAAAAATTTTTCTTTTGTACCTCTTTCATTGTTGCTGAGTTGCTTTCTTTCAAGTCAACTCCTCAAGTTGTGTGCTTCACCAACTTCCCATTTCACTATTTTCAATTAATTCCTAAATTAAGAATTTTAAATCTGAGCCTTTTTGCTTGACCGAAGACCCCAGGTGGTGGACGAAATTGTATCTCTTTATGGAATATGATAATAGAGCTTGGTCCAAAATCAACTTCACAATCTCGTTCAACTAACCAGCAAGTGCACTGGGTCGTCCAAGTAATACCTTACGTGAGTAAGGGTCGATCCCACGGAGATTATTGGCTTGAATCAATCAATGTTTATTTTATTTGCCTTAGTCAGGATATCAATAGGATTCTTTAGCCTTGTATTTTAATAAAGAAAAAGGGTATAAAATAGATAAGTATTACTTGAGCAATAGAGTTATTTGTTTGTAAAGGATTGTGGAATATGTTGGAGTTTTGGAGATGCTTTGTCCTTTGGTTTCAACTCTTCCTTGAAATCCTCTTCTCACACGCAAGGTCCTTCCATGGCAAGCTCTATGTAGGGTGTCACCGTTGTCAATGGCTACCTCCCATCCTCTCAGTGAAAACGTTCCTATGCTCTGTCACAGCACGGCTAATCATCTGTCGGTTCTCAATCAGGTTGGAATAGAATCCATTGATTCTTTTGCGTCTGTCACTAACGCCCAGCCCTCAGGAGTTTGAAGCACGTCACAGTCATTCAATCCCGGAATCCTACTCGGAATACCACAGACAAGGTTTAGACTTTCCGGATTCTCATGAATGCCGCCATCAATCCGGCCTATACCACGAAGATTCTGTTGGGGAATCTAAGAGATATTCATTCAGTCTGATGTAGAACGGAGGTGGTTGTCAGGCACACGTTCATGGATTGAGGAAGGTGATGAGTGTCACGGATCATCACCTTCTTCACAATTAAGCGCGAATAAACATCTTAGATAAGAACAAGCGTGTTTGAATGGAAAACAAAGGAATTGTATTAAATCATCGAGACCCTGGATGTCTACTTTCCAACGCCGTTGAGAGCGTGCCAATGGGACTCCTGTAGCTCCAGAAAATCCATTTCGAGTGCAGGGAGGTCAAGATCCAACAGCATCAGCAGTCCTTTTTCAGCCTAACTCAGATTTTTGCTCAGCTCCCTCAATTTCAGCCAGAAAAT
>NC_029781.3:24500340-24502282 GCF_000817695.3 Arachis duranensis
AAAACATGCTAAAATCTACATGAAATTACCCCCAAAAAGCGTACAAAATATCCGCTCATCACAACACCAAACTTAAACTGTTGCTTGTCCTCAAGCAACTAGATGAATAAAATAGGTTCTAACAGAAATTAAGAAGTAATAATACTTTAGAGTTTTAAATGAAGCTCAGATTTCTTTTTAGATGAGCGGGGCTTGTAGCTTTTTGTCTCTGAACAGTTTTGGCATCTCCCTGTATCTTTGAAATTTCAGAATGATTGGCATCCTTAGGAACTCAGAATTCAGATAGTATTATTGACTCTCCTAGTGTAGTATGCTGATTCTTGAACACAGTCATTTTATGAGTCTTGGCCGTGGCCCTAAACACTTTGTTTTCCAGTATTACCACCAGATACATAAATGCCACAGACACATAACTGGGTGAACCTTTTCAGATTGTGACTCAGCTTTGCTGGAGTCCCCAGTCAGTGGTGTCCAGAGCTCTTAAGCACACTCTTTTGCTTTGGATCACGACTTTAACCACTCAGTCTCAAGTTTTTCACTTGGACCTTCATGACACAAGCACATAAATTCAAAGTACATATTATGCACTGTTCAAGCATTCATTCAGAGAACAAAAAGTATTGCCACCACACATAATTAATTATGATTTTTATTATTAAGAACTCGAAAATATCATTACTTCTTTATTCTAAAAGAAAAATCTACTACTTTATTCATGCCTGATGATGATGAGAAAAATAAATTATAGCTTAATTGGAAATAAAATCAAAATAGATATGCTAAGTACTACTACTCCTATATAACTTCTAAGGTAAAATAGATATAGCTAGAATTAGAACTTAACAACCTGTATTTTGGGAATTGGATGTTCCTCTAGTCTGTGGGGTGCCTTCAAGAATTAATTTCTGACGCTTTAGCTCCCTTAAGTTCACATCCTTGCTCTTCCTGTTTCCTTAGGTGCCATGATCTTAATGAGTTTTAGCTCAGTGATCATGGCAAATCACACCAAACTTAGAGGTTTGCTTGTCCTCAAGCAAAAGAAAGGAAAGGAGAGGAGTAGAAGGAGAGGCATTTTCATAAAAAGATAAGATGAGTTGAAAAAGATAAAAAGATTTGAAAAAGAATCGGATTGGAAAAAGATTTGTGTTGATGAATTAAGATACATTTGATATTTTTGAAAAAGGGATTTTAGAAATTAGGGTTCTTAGAAAACCAATTTGATTTTGAAGGATGACATTTTGAAACATGTTTATGCAAGAAATCATGAATTGAAACTTAAAGATTTAGAAAAATTGTAAAGAAAAACGAATTTTACCTTCTCCCACCATCCTGGCGTTAAACGCCCATATGGTGCATGTTTTGGGCGTTTAACGCCCACATGTTGCTTCTCCTGGGCGTTCAACGCCCATTTGGTGCTTCTTTCTGGCGTTGAACGCCAGGAAGTCCTTCTTTACTGGGCGTTTTTCTGAACGCCCAGGATACTAGCAGGCTGGCGTTAAACGCCCAGAAGGTGCATCTTTCTGGCGTTTAACGCCCAGATGGCTACCCTTACTGGCGTTGAACGCCCAGTGGGTGCTTCTTTTGGGCGTTCAACGCCCAAAATGTTTCTTACTGGCTTTTTCATGCCAGTGAGCTTCCAATTCCCTTTATAACCCTGTGAATCCAACCAATTGCTATTTTACCTTGAAGATACCTTGACATATACCTGAAAAAATACGAATGAAATTAAATTTTGTGATTGGCTGGGTTGCCTCCCAGCAAGCGCTTCTTTAATGTCATTTAGCTGGACTATTACTGAGTTTTAATCAAGTCTCAGTTTTGAGCATTCTTGCCCAAAATTGCCTTCAAGATAATGTTTGACTCTTTGTCCATTAACAATGAACTTTTTGTTAGAGTCATTATCCTGAAGCTCTACGTATCCATATGGTGATACACTTGTAAT
>NC_029781.3:24505011-24505332 GCF_000817695.3 Arachis duranensis
TTCCAATAAGATCTTGTGCATGCATCTAGCTGGGCTAATGCCCTTAAGGTCACTGATGGACCATCCAAGAGCTGTCTTGTGTGTCCTTAGCACTTGAATTAGTGCTTCCTCTTCCTGAGGCTCTAAGGTAGAGCTTATGATTACAGGAAATGTATCACCTTCTCCCAGAAATGCATATTTTAGGGAAGGTGGTAATGGTTTGAGCTCGGGTTTAGGAGGTTTCTCCTCTTCCTGAGGGAATTTCAGAGGTTCCACTATTTTCTCTGACTCCTCCAGATCAGGCTGGACGTCTTTAAAGATGTCCTCTAGCTCTGATTCGGG
>NC_029781.3:24506953-24508544 GCF_000817695.3 Arachis duranensis
ATGTTTAGCCTTAGCTGTGTCATCCGTTTTGGAGGGAAATAGTGATTCAGGAATTTTTCTGACAGCTGTTTCCATGTTTTTATGCTGTTTTTAGGCTGGTTATTTAACCACCTCTTAGCTTGATCTGTTACAGCAAATGGAAACAGTAGTAATCTGTAGACATCCTGATCCACTTCCTTATCATGTACTGTATCAGCAATTTGCAGAAATTGTGCCAGAAACTCTGTAGGTTCTTCATGTGGAAGACCAGAATACTGGCAGTTTTGCTGCACACTCTGTAGGATCTTCATGTGGAAGACCAGAGTACTGGCAGTTTTGCTGCACCATGATAATGAGCTGAGGATTCAGCTCAAAGCTACTAACTCCAATGGAAGGTATACAGATACTACTCCCATATGAAGCAGTAGTGGGGTTAGCATATGACCCCAGAGTCCTCTTGGACTGTTCATTCCTACTTGCTTCCATGATGGAATACAAGAAGAGAATTTATAGTTTGAAAATTATTTATTTTACAAAAATTAAAATTTTTATAAAATAAAACGAAATAAATGAAAGTGAAAATATTTTGAAACTGAAAATTGAATTTTTAATATAAAATTTTCGAAAAATGTAGTTCAAAATTAGTTAGAAAAGATATTTTTTTTTGAATTTTGAATTTTATGATGAAAGAAAAAAACATGCAAAAGACACAAGACTTAAAATTTTTAGATCTAATGCTCCTTATTTTCGAAAATTTTTGGAGGGAAAACACCAAGGAACACCAAACTTAAAAATTTTTAGATCAAAACACAAGAAAGACTCAAGAACACCTTGAAGATTCACAAGAACACCAAGAACAAAAGAAAGAACACCAAACTTAAAATTTTTAGAAAACCAAGACAAATTTTCGAAAATTATGAAAAGGTTAACAAGAAAACACCAAACTTAAAGTTTGGCAAAAGATTAAATCAAAGAAGAATTATTTTGAAAAAGGTTCCAAAGGGTATAACCAATTATCAAGAAAGAACCAAGAACACTAACAAGAAAATCTTAGGGAAGAATATGAGATATGCAATTGACACCAAACTTAGAACAAGACACTAAAACTCACAAAAATTAGCAATTAATTAAAAGAAAAATAATAAATTTTGAAAAGAAATTTTTGAAAAGAAACTATCCTATCAATATTAATTTAATGACTCTATAAAAATAAAAATAAAAATAAATTATTCCTAATCTAAGAAATAAAATAAGCCTTCAATTGTCCAAACTCAATAATCCCCGGCAACGGCGCCAAAAACTTGGTGGACGAAATTGTATCTCTTTATGGAATATGATAATAGAGCTTGGTCCAAAATCAACTTCACAATCTCGTTCAACTAACCAGCAAGTGCACTGGGTCGTCCAAGTAATACCTTACGTGAGTAAGGGTCGAATCCACAGAGATTATTGGTTTGAAGCAATCAATATTTATTTTATTAATCTTAGTCAGGATGTCAATAGGATTATTTGGATTAAAAGTGAAATTACTGGATTTGATAAAAGAGGGAACAATGTTACTTTGATTTGCAGCACTAGGAAATATGTTGGAGTTTTGGAGATGCTTTGTCCT
>NC_029781.3:24508676-24538958 GCF_000817695.3 Arachis duranensis
AAGCGTGTTTGAATGGAAAACAAAGGAATTGTATTAAATCATCGAGACGCTGCAGAGCTCCTCACCCCCAACAATGGAGTTTAGAGACTCATGCCGTCATAAAGTATGTAATTCAGATATGAAAATGTCATGAGGTACCAGATATGTCTGTAAAAGTTGTTTAAATAGTAAACTAGTAACCTAGGTTTACAGAAAATGAATAAACTAAGATAATTGGTGCAGAAATCCACTTCTGGGGCCCACTTGGTGTGTGCTGGGGCTGAGACTAAAGCTTTCCACGTGTAGAGGCCTTTCTTGGCGTCAAACTTCAGGTTTTGACGTGTTTTGGGCGTTCAACTCCGGATCATGACGTTTTTCTGGCGTTTAACTCCAGACAGCAGCATGAACTTGGCGTTCAATGCCAAGTTACGTCGTCTATCCTTGCGCAAAGTATGGACTATTATATATTGCTGGAAAGCCCTGGATGTCTACTTTCCAGCGCCGTTGAGAGCGCGCCATTTGGACTTCGGTAGCTCCAGAAAATCCATTTCGAGTGCAGGGAGGTCAGGATCCAACAGCATCAGCAGTCCTTTTTCAGCCTAAGTCAGATTTTTGCTCAGCTCCCTCAATTTCAGCCAGAAAATACCTGAAATCACAGAAAAACAAACAAACTCATAGTAAAGTCCAGAAATATGATTTTTGCCTAAAAACTAATAATATTCTACTAAAATCTAACTAAAACATGCTAAAATCTACATGAAAATACCCCCAAAAAGCGTACAAAATATCCGCTCATCACCAGGGTAGCATGAAAAAGTTGTTTAGTGGTAAACCTATATTTGAACCCTTGAGCTAGAACTTTGTCCCTAAGAAATAATTTTGGCCTTTGATTCACAGCAGTGATTATCAGAAATCAATTTCTCTATTTATCCCAAATTGGAATAGTAGAGAGTTGGAGAAGGATTGATAAACCGCTATTTTACGGTTTATCTTGTGCTTAATTCAGTAGATTTTACCCATTATTCTCACACTTATTCATAGAAATCATATGTTTTACATTTTTCTTCCTAATTTTGTGTTATGATTGAAAACATGCTTCTTTGGCCTTAATTTTGCTATTTTTAATCCTCTCTTATTACCATTCGATGCCGTGATATATTTGCTGAGTGTTTTCAGGGTTTATAGGGCAGGAATGGCTTACAGGATGGAAAGGAAGCATGCAAAAGTGGAAGGAATACAAGAAATTGATGGAATTACTAAGCTGTCAACCCTGACCTCTTCGTACTAAATCGACCATAACTTGAGCTACAGATGTTCAAATGAGGCAGTTTTAGTTGCATTGTAAAGCTAACATCCGGGACTTTAAAATAATATGCAATTTACCATAGTTGCCTTGCTGTTAGGCGACGCGTATGCTGGATGATGCGTACGCGTGATGGAACCACATACTGTACGTATCAGAAATTGCTAGGGTGATTTCTGGACTGTTTTTGGCCCAATTTCGAGCCCGAAAACACAGATTAGAGGCTGGGAGTGGAGCAAAATCAAGGATACACTTCTTATTATTCACAATTTATGTTTTAGATGTAATTTTGTAGAGACTAGGTTTTAGGTTTTTAGGTTTATTTCTTCTCAATTTCAGAATTCTACCTTGCTTCAATTTAGGCTTCTTTTACTTTGATTGTTCTAGTACTTTGGTTTATTTATTTCTCTTGTTGATTTGTTTATTTCCACAATTTGGTTTATGAACTCCATGTTAGATTCAATTTTTTTTAATGCAAGTTGAGGTATTTCATATTTATTGCTTCTTTCTTCAATTTATTGTTATTATTCACTTTTGCAATTGTTGGTTTTAGATTTTAAATTCTCTTATTGCTTTTCTATGCTTTTATTTTGTACCTTCCAAGTGTTTGATGAAATGCTTGGGAGGATTTTAAATTAGCTTTTTATATTCTTGACTTGGATTGATTAGTTTATGCTATAGAGTTATCAAATTCCCTTGTTGAAGGATAATTGAAAATAGCTGATTGGCTTAAGCTTCACTAACTCTAGTATTTGATTAGACTTGTGAACCTAAGTTGATTTTGCTCACTTGAATTACCTTTATTGCAGAGGGTTAACTAAGTGAAAGCGAAATACAATTATCATCACAATTGATGACGATAACGAGAACATGACTTCTTATTCTCAATCCAAGTTAAGAGTTTTCTGAGTTATTAATTTAATTTCTTACCATTCTATTTCCTTGTTCCTTATTTCAAAAAACCCAAAAAGATACTTTTCTATAACCAATAGTAAAAACACCTCCCTACAATTCCTTGAGAGACGACCTGAGGTTTAAATACTTCGGTTTACTTTTATAGGGTTTGTTACTTGTGACAACCAAATGTTTGTATGAAAGGATTCTTGTTGGTTTAGAAGCTATACTTTCAACGAGAACTTATTGTGAAATTCTTTACCACACAAAAATCCAATCATCAAGGAGTGAAGAAAGTAAATTGCATGCAAATAGAAATAAATCACCTTTTGCTTTTGACTTAGCTCGAAATAGTTTGATTTGGGAAATTAGACCTTTGCCTTATGGGTTAAGCTTTCTCTTTATTTCTTCTATGGTGAATGAATGAGGAACAAAGCTCTCTCTTTATTTTATCTGAGTCTGACCGAAGCAGATGTGAAGAGCTTGGAAGGCATCAGCTTGAGTTGAGTACCTTGGGCTTGAATTTTGTTCACTTACTTTTCAGCCCATGAGATTTATTTTGTTGTTTCTTATTTGGGCTTTGTTTATAAATGTTGCCCACAAAAGAAGATTTAGTTTCTTTGTTCTATTTTGGGCTGCTGCTATATTTACTAATTATGGCCTGCATCACTTAGTCAAGCATGATCAATACTAATTGAGTAGTTAACCACAATAAAAATAATGTTTGTCATCATCAATTAATTTATTTAATTTCTTAACTCGACAATCTCTCCCTTGATGACAAATATAATTATAACACTGATCAAAGGAATTGAATTTAAATGAATTTAAAGAACTTCCCTTTGATTGATGTCGCTTGCTTTTGTGTTGCTCCCCTTTTTCCTTTCAAGAGTTGCTCTCCCTAAATTTATGCTCTTCTCTTCTTTCTTGTTTACATATTCTTATAGAGAACACAATGATGTGATGCACACACTTCACTTTAACTAAGGGATTATATACAAATAGCAACTAAAATCTAGCCCAATACCAATCAAAATTGGGCAGAATCTGAACAAAATAGAGCAACAAACATGCCAATAATAGATACCAACAGCAGATACTACTACTCCCCCTTTTGTCATCAAGGAGGAAATTTAATCAAATGTCAATCCTGCAAGTTAAAACCTGCAACAAAATGGTAAAGCAAAGTCCAAGCATCGAAATGACTGAAATTAAAACTACAGTTGTTTAACAATTTTACAGTCATTCGAAACAAAACATAGAGAAGTCCAAAATTAAACAACAACAGTTTTTATGAGACAAAAAGTAAAACAGAGAGTAGCAGCTTTATGAGACAATTTTAGGCATCCGAACCATCCTCTTCAGAATCAGCATCTTCTTCAGGATCAGTGGCAGCATTGTCATCCTCCTAGAGATTGTCAATGAATTTCAAAAAGACTTCCACTCTATCTCTAGATTTTCTGAGAAAGTTTTCATACTTGGTGGCTTATTTTCTTTGCTCCTTACTCAGAGCAATTAGATGGCTTGACTGAGAGACAAACTCTTGCACCACATCCTTAAAAACCTCATATAAAGCAGATTTGTGTCCAGTGGAGGCTGAAGTACCCGTAGTAGAAGGAGGAGGAGATTCTTCTGGTTCATAGTCATCATCATCATCATCATCAAAAATCACCCTTTCAGAATGAGTGTGTCCCTTTTTCTGCTGTTTCACTAAACTACCTCCTTTTAGATATGAGTGTCTATTTTCATATGACTCATTTGACAAGTCAACACCAAAATGTTCAAAAATATAGGTTAAGAACATTCCATAATGAAGAGCTTTATCCTTCTTCTCAGTTCTAACACAATCAAACATATACCTTATCATTAAGTAAGCAAAAGAAATTTCAGTTTTTGTAAGAATATCATACAAAACTAGAGTATCAATGTAAGACACCCTTTGATATGAGCCACTCTGAGGAAGGATGATATGGTTCACTATGCGGTGCAACTGAGCACGAGTGTAACCTAGGACTTTGTGAGTTGGAGTGATACCATCAATCAAAGAAATATGTTCACATACATAGGCCAGAGCATCATTGAAAGAGAGACCTACCCCTTCATTCCACTTACAAGATGTATAGGCACATGCACCAATAACAGTGTATTTCATAAAATCTTTGATGGTTTCATTATTCAGAACTATGTCACGGCCTTTTACATAGGAATGAACACTGCCTTCATGATAAGTCATATTTGCATAAAATTCCTTGGCTAAAACTGGGTAAACTATTTTTTTATTTTAAAAATATGGTTCTAGTCCAGAAATACAAGATTATCAACAAACTTAAAACCTTTCTTTTTCAGATTTGGTACATCAACCAAAAGGGTGGGACAAAAGGTACGGTGAGCAATGACACCCTCATAGAAATCATTATTCATGGCAGATCGAAAACAGTGAGGAATGTAGTTTGAGTGGGAGGTCATAAAGTGAGATTTGTGTTCAAAAGGGTCTATGGAAGGCTCTTTAACAGATTTGAGAAGGATTCAAGTTTTACCTCTTTAAGGACGAGAAGGAGAGACTTAGGTTTAGATCTAGTGGGTTCAGACGCAGGTTCCTCTGCGGCAGGGCGCTTCCCTTTCGAAGTGCTTGTCTTGGAAGGAGCGTTGGGAGGAGCGGTCAGCTTGAAGGAGGGAGGAGACCTCGAAGGTTCTTTGTGTGAGCCATGAAATCTGTGCGAGGAGGAGATGTAGGAGGAGAAGGAGAAGGTGTAAAGGTGTGGTCTTGAGAGCGTGTAGAGGGTTTTGTTTTCGCTGGGAGCTTGAGAACTTTTTCACAAGGAGACTTTTGAAGAATAGTTTTCTTCCTCATTAGGTTGAACCTTGGTTTTGAATGAAGAGGAGCACTAATGGTAGTGGGGAGAAACCGAAGAGGTGCATGAAGGAGTAATGAAGGGAGAAGCTCGAAGGTTGGTAACTGCTCCAAGAAAAAGGTTTCTTGAAACATGCAACTGCATCACTTATGATTTGACCTTGAAAAGACTTGACATCATGAAAAGAAAAGGTTATTAAAAAATTAAATATTAAAAAAACTATTTAAATGAAGCCTTTTTACTAAGACAAAACACAAAAAATCACATGGATTTCAAGAAACATATTAGACCACCACATGTAACACTCATTGGGCCCAGATATGGTTGTGTTTAAGGAAACATATTAGACCACAGAGACTCTGAATTTCAGGGCTGGCCCAGATGAATCAGCATGTGCTTTAGAGCCCAGAAAAAGAAGTTTAGAAAGATGGTTCTTCATTTGTCCAGAATTGTCTCATCCCAACCTGTGAGACAAAAACTTCAACAAACGTATTAGCAATGCGCAAACATGAGTCATGACTTAAAATTCCTAGATTAGTCCTAAGCTTACAAAATATGTCTTTAGCTAGAGGTTTGGTGAAAATATCTGCTAATTGATCTTCTGATTTAATAAATTGAATGCTAATATTCCCTTTTTTAACATGTTCTCTTATTGAGTGAAATCTCACCTCAATATGTTTAGTTCTAGAGTGCAAAACTGGATTTTTGGAAATATTGATGGCACTCATATTATCACATAACAAGAGAATATTTTTAGCATTTAATTTATAATCAGAAAGTTGAGTTTTCAACCAAATAAGTTGAGAACAACAGAAAGAAGCAGTAATATACTCAGCCTCTGCAGTGGATAAAGCCACTGTAGACTGCTTCTTACTTGACCAAACGTTTAGGAACTTTCCAAGAAAATAGCATATGCCTGATATACTCCTTCTATCCACTCTATCTCCAGCAAAGTCTGCATCACAATAACCCACTGCAAAAAACTCATCAATTTTTAGGATACCATAAACCAAAATTGGATGTGCCATGAACATATCTAATAATTCTTTTAACTGCAGAAAGATGTGATTCTTTGAGTTTAGATTGGAATCTAGAACACATTCCAACACTTTGCACAATGTCATGTCTAGAGGAAGTTAAGTACATAAGAGAGACAATCATTTCTCTATACCTAGTCTTATCTACATCTTTCTCAGTTTCACCCTTTTCTAATTTTGAATTAGAGTGCATGGGAGTTTCCATGGGTTTGACATTTTTCATACCAAATTTTTTAACTAGTGCCTTGGCATACTTTTCTTGATGAATAAAAATACCATTTTCTGTTTGCTTAATTTGAAGTCCAAGGAAAACGTTAAGTTCACCGATCATACTCATGTCAAATTCACTTGTCATGAGTTTTCCAAATTCAGTACAAAGAGATTCATTTGCTGATCCAAAAATAATGTCATCAACATAAATTTGGACTAAAATGAAATAATCATTAGAATTTTAATAAATAGAGTAGTGTCTGTGGTACCTCTTTGAAAACTATTTTTCAAAAGAAAAGAACTAAGTCTCTCATACCAAGTCCTAGGAGCTTGTCTTAATCCATAGAGAGCTTTAGAAAGTTTGAAAACATGGTTAAAAAATTATTTATTTTCAAAACCAGGTGGCTGTATGATAAACCACTATTTTATGGTTTATAATGTGTTTAATTGTGTGGTTTTATCATGATCTTTACCCACTTATTCATATAATTAGCATGCATTTATATTTCCTTCCTAAAATTACTACATGATTGAAAACTTACTTCCTAGAGACTTTTAATTAGGTATTTTAATTCTCCTTTATCCCATTCGATGCCGTGATCTGTGTGTTAAGTGTTTCAGGGTTTATAGGGCATGAATGAATTGGAGATTGGAAAGGAAGTTTGCAAAAATAGAAGGAATACAAGAAATTAAGGAGATGACCAGCGAGAAGTGACGCGGCCGCATGGCTCACGCGACCGCGCGAAAGAGAGGAAATCGCAGTGACGCGGCTGCATGGCTCACGCGACTGCGCGGATTGGAAAAGCATAAGTGATGCGGAGGCATGGACGACGCGCCCGCGTGGAAAAGCAAAACGCCGAACGACGCGTCCGCATGAATGACGCGTCCGCGTGGCGTGCGCGATCTGTAGAATTTCAGAAGTCGTTGGCAGAGTTTCTGGGCCGGATTTCAACCCAGTTTTCGGCCCAGAAACACAGACTAGAGCCAGGGAACATGCAGAAACAGAAGACAACAATTCATTCCACATAATTTTTAGTTTTAGATCTGAATTGGCTCCTCCCCTAGGTTTTTATCACTTGACATTCATAATTAGGATTTTTGGAAGATTTTGCTTTTTAGCTTTTGAGAAGAGGCTACCTCCGGTACTAGTCATTATACTTTGATATTTACTTTTTACTTATTCTTCCATATCATTATTCTCTCTAGAGTTGACATTGGATTGTTTTCACAAGTTATTAATATAGAATAATATTTTTATTTGATCCTTTTTCATGTTTTATTTATCATGTCTTCCTTTAATTCCTTTTTATATGTTATGAGTTCTACATTCACAATGAGCGAGTAGTTCCCTAACTTGATGGGGAGTTGATTGAAAGGAACCCTTGAGTTGGGATGCTTGAAAGGATAATTATAATTGAGTTCATTGTTGGAATGCCCTCTATTCACAGACACTAATCCTTTTCAATGAGCGGATTGGGACTTGTGAACAAAAATAGCATTCCAACGTGTTTGACTCTCCCTTACCTAGTAAGGGGCAACTAAACAGAGCAACCTTCAATTATCAATTAATCTTGAGAGTACTTCAACAAGAATAGGACTTCCAACTAATCTACTCCCAGTCAAGGCTTTTATTTAGAATTAATTAAATTCTCTATTTTAATTTCCTGTTTATCAACTCAACCATTTTTGAAAACACCTTATTGATAAAATAACACATCTCTTTGCAACTCGTTGGGAGATGACCTGGGATTCATACTCCCAGTATTTTAATTTTCAATATTGTGACAACCCTTTTTAAATTGATAAGCAGATTTTCGGCTGGTTAAGGACTGTACTTGCAACGTATTTCTATTAATAATTTCTTAACTTGCCAGTTTTCGCCACGTCAATTTTTGGCGCCGTTGCCGGGGAGTTGCAACAGTGTGCTAATTTATTGATTGGTATTTATTTTATTGCAATTTTTTCTTTTTATTTTGTCACTATGAGCTGTACGTTTCTTTCATTAAATGACGCGTTCGCTTCCTGATCCAAGCTTGCCAGTATTTGATCCTGAGATTGAAAGAACTCTTTCACACATAAGGCAAGCTCGGCGTCGGCAAGTCCTCTCTGAGGACAAACCTGAAACGTCATTTAAGAGAGAAACAAGCTCCCTCTCTACTGATCCAGTTGATTTACGTGCAGACGACATGGCAGCGCCAAGGAGAGTCACTATCCAGGAGGAAGGTGCCCCTAATTTTACACTATAACCATTCCAGGCACACCATCCAACAGTGGCTGTGGATTTTGAAATAAAGTCTTCGCTACTCAACTTGATGCCCAAGTTTCATGGCTTACCTGCTCAAGAGCCTATCAAGCACCTTAGGGACTTTCAAACCGCTTGTTCTACTGTTAAGCGTGATGGCACTGATGAAATCTCCATTCTGTTAAAAGCCTTCCCATTCTCTTTTGAGGGAAAGGCAAGAGAGTGGTACTACACTCAACCTGGAACAACTGTTTCTAACTGGGATACGCTCAGAAGAGAATTTTTGGAGAAATTCTTTCCAACTGAGGTTGCTGATAAACTGAGGAAAGACATGTCCATGATCGTTTAGGATGAATCTGAAACTCTTTATGAATACTTGGAATGCTTCAATAATCTTCGAGAGGCATGTCCCCACTATATGATTGACAAGATAGTGTTGCTCGGCTACTTTACACAGGGCATGAGATCTCAAGATAGGACCACATTGGAAGGTGCTAGTAATGGGTCTATGAAAAAGTACAAGACTACGGAAGAAGCATGGCAATTGATCGGCGACTTAGCTGAATCTACTAGGAATCACAGGCAGAAACAAAGTCGGTCAAGAGCTATTGCAGAGGTATCCACTAGCAAAGAGACTGCTGCTATAGCTCAGAGATTATGTGAAATGAATAACTTGCTGAAGCAGATGCAACTGAATCAACAACAGCCTCAGCAAGTTCAGCCTTCTCCACCACAGCACAGCCAGCAGTTGGTTCCACAAAGAGTATGCAAAATCTGTGCAGATTACAGTCATTATACTGATGAGTATCCACAACTCCAACCAAAAGACCATACTATAGCAGCCACTCATAACTTCTATGACCGCCCCCAATCAAGGGTACAATCAAGGTGGCAGCTATAACCAAGGATGGCAGGATAACTCTAACCAAGGTTGGAGAGATAATTCTAACCAGGGTTGGAGGGACAATCACAACAGAAGAGGCAGGGATAACAATAGAAATCAGAGGTGGAATAACAATAACAACTTCAAGCAGTAGAATCAGAATCAAGCCTACAGAGCACCTCATCTAAGACAGTCTCAAGCATCTCAGCAGCCCTCTCAGATCACTTATCCCTCTTTATCTCCTAATGATGAGTTACTACAATCTATTGATCGAAGACAACAGGCCATGGAAAACAACTTTACTGCTACTCTGAATGGTCTGACTTCTACTTTGCAAGCCCTTGTCTCACAGATTGGATCAATGACCAACTCCAACAACTAGTCCTCAAGCTCTGGTGGACTCCCCTCTCAACCATTACCCAATCCAAAGGGTTGTATTAATGCCATTACCCTAAGGTCCAAAACCACATTGCAAGAGAGGAATCAAGAAGAGTCAAACCCATCAGAACACGCCTCAGCTGAAGACGTAATGGAATCAGAAGATGTTGAGGAAGAAACTGATATACAGGACATGGCTGATGTAACACCCTACTACACAATGTTTTACGCTTAAGTCATAGAACAGAGGTAGTGCGGTATTACGGACCTCTAATAGTAAGGATATACATATAATACTGAAAAAAATAATATACTAGGAGCCTTGAAACAAAGTGGGTAAACAAGAATCGCAAAATAAAAAGCGCAACGCTCAAGGAATAGGATTACTTGCGTGCCAAGAAACCTAATAGGAAAATGATAGAACAATAAACGAAGGGGTAAAGAAAAGCCAAGGAACAGCATAGCTAGCCTCTGACTCAGTCTGCGAAGCTAAGGCTGGCCGGAGGATACATATATACACATAAACATACATAAGTGTCCCCAAAATATACCAAAGTAAACTCCTATCTCTCCCTCAACTTCTAAGAGGAGCAGCATACATAAGTTACTTGGAGAGTAAGCTACACATATATATACATATATACAAATAGAAACCAAAATACACCCAAGAACCACTTCGCTTTCCCGAATCCAGACGCCTAGCGAGGAGCCTCTCGACCTGCATCTGAAAAACAACAGTACAATATGGAATGAGAACCGGAGGTTCTCAGCATGGTAAAAGTGCCACGCGCATAAGAAATACGGTTCTGAGAATGCCATAGGCAATCCTAGAACTCCGTTATTCAATTATCCAACTTAAGCACTAAAATAGAAGCCATAAACAGGGGTAGGTATTCTAAATCTGCCTGACTTACTCAAGTTCAAACTTAGCCTAACAACAATCACTGAACCGAAGATCATACATGCATAGAACCGAAATCACAATAGCCACCGAACCGAAATACGTTCATTTTCAATTTTCAATCAACAAGAACAAGCAACCAAACAACTTCATGCACAGGTAATGATCAAAGAGTACAAATAGCAGGTATAACAAGTAGCAGGTAATATATATCAATTAGGCATACCCAGGAACTGCATAGCAATCAAAACAAACAAATGCATATGATGCATGCCTGTCCTATGGCTGATGGGGCCCATCTGTCGGTTATCCAGCCAACCCGACAAGTCCGAAAACCTTAGACTGTCCCCCGTCGCGCATCCCCAAGAGTCTATGCATAGAGTTCACATTCAATTATCATATCATCGCTCAATGGGGGCTATCCATACCCGGGAATTTATACGTGCCCGGTCACCCTTACGACGTAGGGTCAACAGAGTATCGAGATTCAACCTGGAACACGTGGTGGCGAGCCACGGTTCTTACCCAGGGAAAACTCGTATCTCAGATATCATTATTCATAAGCCATGGCAATTATCATCAATACATCATCAAGTATCAAACCTTAACATTAAACTTCATTAACATCCTTATTTTCTTCATAAGAGTCACTATTTACAACTTTCTTCACCTTCAAAGTTCACTCAAAATCAGTTTTACAAAAGCACTTTCAAAACCTCATTTTCACCACATTCACAATTCCTTACCTATAACACATACATTTGCTAACACTTCCATTTCTATCTCATCAACAGCCATTTCAAGTTATTTTTAACCAATCCACTAAGCCATAATCATAGATTACGTTTAGCATAAAACATATGTGAATATATATGAACAACCCTTCACAATTACCATTCCACTTATGCAATATCAACCTTTCACACACAATATTCCATCAACCTATTACCAATCCATTAATGCTATCATCAACTCTCATACATGCATTAAACCATTACTTCACATAACAATTTTTCAAGAACAAACATCAACCATAATCATCAATCTATACCAACACCAACACAATGCTTCATAAGCAAGTCCAAGGGCATAAAATTAATAACCTCAAGACCTCTTATTCCCAATATATGATTACCAAAAATTATACTAACAACAATACCAAGCTACTCATTAAATGCCATTAACAATTCAACTCATCCTATGGTTCTTCTAACCTAAGTTTTCACAATACTGTAAATATTAAACGTGCGAAACTTAAACCATACCTTGGCCGATCACTTAGTTCACCCAAGGCAGCCTTACAACTCAAATTACAGCCCCTCCAAACTCAATCAAACAGCCCCAAACCAAGCTTGATCACCAACAAGCCTCCAACAAGTATCAACATCCACATACACACTACCTAAACCACAATTAACATATCCAACATAACAACTCAATACCCAAATGCCTAAATTCAGAAATTTTATTAGGGTTTGAGATCTCTTACCTTTACCCACTGATCCTTGGGCAATACCCACAAGAAATCAAGTCTAGTGAACCCCTAAAACATAAAAATCATAAAGGATTTGAGTTTCTCAATCCTTAAACTCGAAATTCATATACCAGCAGAAATGAAGCTAGGAAAAACCGATTCACTTACTGTTTTGTTTGGATAAAATTGAAAAGCTCGACAAGCCCGACGCGTGGCCGCAAACGGTGCGGCGATCGGAGCCCGGATGAGAAAGTTATGGTAGTTGGAAGGAATGGTGAGGGTTTGTGAATCTCCTCTCCCTCCCTTGCTGTAATGGCATCGCAGCAGCTTGTGAGGAAGAAAAGAGCTGCTGCCTCATTTAAGTGTTTGGGTCCGGTTGGACCCACGGGCCCGGTTTGGGCCCCGATTCAGCCGGTTTGGCACATCCGATCCAACTTTGAGCCAAATTTTTTTAAATTGGTATTAAAATTCTCGTTTTGAAGAGCTCTATCCTATTTTGTTAGTTTTTCATTTTTAAATTTTCTAATTAAAATTCAAATTATTGACTAATTATTTACCGATTTCAGCGGGGTTTACTTCCTACTCACCTAATTAGGAATTTTGTCCTCAAAATTCAGAGGGATCCTACCCACCTAATTAGGAATTTTGTCCTCAAAATTCAGAGGGAATTACCTGAAAAGAGGTGTGGGTAGTCCTTTCGCATCTCTGATTCAAGCTCCCAGGTATGTTCTTCAATACCAGCCCGACTCCAAGCTACTTTCACTAAATAAACTTCCTTTCCGCGGAGACGTTTGGTGCTGGTATCCTCAATCCTAACCGGAGTTACTGGAAGCGTCAGGTCTTCCCTCACTTGGACTGATTCCGGCTCTAGGACATGACTAGGATCAAAAGTGTATTTACGAAGCTGCGATACGTGGAATACGTCATGCAGGTTCGAAAGATGTGGTGGTAACGCGATCTTATATGCCACTGGTCCAATTCTCTTCAGGATTTCGAATGGCCCAATGTAGCGGGGATTTAACTTCTTGGTTTTGATGGACCTCCCTATTCCAGTGGTCGGAGTAACTTTCAAGAAAACGTGTTCTCCTTCCTCGAATTCTAAGGGCTTTCGTCTTCGGTCAGCATAGCTCTTCTGACGGTTTTGAGCTTCAAGCATTCGACTCCGAATTCTCTTTATTTGTTCAGTGGTTTCACTTACCATTTCCGGTCCTATCAAGCTCTTTTCTCCTGCTTCGTACCAACATAATGGAGACTGGCATTTTCTTCCATACAAAGCCTCATATGGAGCCATTCCAATACTCGCATGATAGCTATTGTTATAAGCAAATTCTACTAGAGGCATATATCGATCCCAGCTCATCGGTTGATCCAAAACACAAGCTCTTAACATGTCTTCCAAAGTTTGTATTGTTCTTTCTGATTGGCCATCCGTTTGAGGATGATAGGCAGTGCTTAGGCTTAATTGGGTGCCAAAAGCTCACTGAAAAGCACTCCAGAACCGTGATGTAAAGCGAGGATCTCTATCCGATACAATGGTGGAAGGTACGCCATGTAACCTCACAATCTCCTTTATATATAAGCGTGCTAACTCCTCCATAGAACAACTTATCCGAATAGGTAGAAAATGAGCTGACTTGGTCAGTCGGTCTATAACCACCCAAATAGCATCACAACCGGTCCGAGTTCTTGGTAAGCCCAATACAAAATCCATAGCAATGCTCTCCCATTTCCACTGTGGAATCTCCAAAGGTTGAAGGGTTCCTGCTGGCTTTTGGTGTTCAATCTTAACTTTCTGACAAGTTAAGCATTTAGAAACATGTAACGCCACATCATTTTTCATTCCTGGCCACCAGAACATCGTTTTTAAGTCTTGGTACATCTTAGTGCTTCCAGGATGAATGGAGAACCCGCTCTTATGTGCTTCCTCCAATATGTTCTGTCGCAAATCCCCGATATCTGGCACAATTATTCGGCCCTTGAACCTCCACAACCCATCTTTATCTTCTGACACTCTCCATTGCTTGCCTTTCTCAATCGCCGGCAAAATCTTATACAATTCTTGGTTATTCTGATGAGCCTTTATCAGTTCAGCCTTGAAGTCACTTGAGATCTGTAACTGGCTTAGGCATAAAGTCCCAAACTCCTCTCTGATTCCCAGTTTCAATCCTTGGAAGGCTCTCAACAACTCTTCCTCTCTTAGCATCATCCAAGCAGCACATAGGGATTTCCTACTCAAGGCATCCGCCACTACATTCGCCTTTCCCGGATGATAGTTTAGCTCGAAGTCATAATCCTTTAGAAGTTCCATCCACCTCCTCTAACGCATATTCAATTCTTTTTGCTCAAACAGGTACTTTAGACTCTTATGGTTAGAGAAGACTTGAAATTTCACTCCATAGAGATAATGCCTCCAAATCTTCAAGGCAAAGACAATGGCCGCAAGTTCCAGATCATGAGTTGGATAGTTTCTTTCATGAGGTCTTAATTGACGTGAGGCATAAGCTACAACCTTATGATGTTGCATCAACACGCATCCTAAACCTTTCAAGCACGCATCACAGTACACCTCGAATGGTTCTCTCGGGTCAGTCAACACTAATACAGGGGCGGTAGTCAATCTCTGCTTTAAGGCAAGGAAACTCTCCTCGCACTCAGGAGTCCACGCAAAAGGAACATCCTTCCTGGTTAGCTTAGTCAAGGGTAAAGCGAGCTGTGAAAACCCTTTAATGAACCTCCGATAATAACCCGCCAAACCTAAGAAACTCCTGATTTCCGTCACTGAAGTTGGTCGCTCCCAATTCATCACCGCCTCAACCTTAGCAGGATCTACTGCTATTCCATGCTTACTCACCACATGACCAAGGAACTTCACCTCAGACTTCCAGAACTCACACTTGGATAGCTTGGCATACAACTTCCTATCCTTCAGAATTTGTAGCACTGTTCGTAAGTGTTCTGCATGCTCATCCTCGGTCTTAGAATAGATAAGAATGTCGTCAATAAACACAACAACAAACTTATCCAGATATGGATGGAAAATTCTGTTCATATAATCCATGAATATTGCCGGAGCGTTAGTTAGTCCGAAGGACATAACGGTATATTCATAGTGACCATAGCGCGTTCTGAAGGCAGTTTTGGGAATGTCCTCATCTCTGACCCTTATCTGGTGGTATCCGGATCGTAGATCAATTTTAGAGAACACACCGGCTCCCTGTAATTGGCCCATCAAGTCATCAATCCTTGGCAACGGATATTTATTCTTCACTGTAACTTTATTTAGCTGCCTATAGTCAACACATAAGCGCATGCTTCCATCTTTCTTTTTCACCAGTAATACTGGCGCACCCCACGGAGATACACTTGGTCGGATAAAATTTTTACCCAACAGATCCTCCAGTTGAGATTTTAATTCGGCCATCTCCAGAGGCGACATCCTGTAAGGAGCACTCGAGATTGGTCCGGCCCCAGGTACTAAATCAATAACAAACTCAACTTCCCGTTTCGGTGGAAATTCATCAATATCATCAGGGAACACCTCCGGAAACTCACACACAACTGGGATTTGTTCTAAGTCTTGATCATCACCCGAAACACCTGCAGCTAGAAACAATATCCCCTGACATTCAGCCCCAGAACAGTTCACCATCATGGAATTCAAGTAGTAGTTATTCACTATAACCGGCCCTTCAGTGTCTTCAGGCATAAAATACACTGTTTTCGCCGAGCAATCTAATAGAACGCGGTTCTTGGATAACCAGTCCAATCCCAGAATGAGATCAAGACCAGTCATCGGCAAACAAATTAAGTTATGCACGAAATCACGCCCTTGTACTCGAAAAGGAACTTGGGGGCACCCTAATCTAGTCACCATAGCCTCGTGGGTAGCATTATATACCTTTAAATCATACCCCAATATTACTATTTTCAGTCCTAGCTCATCAGCCTTCTCAAATGCTATAAAAGTATGTGAAGCTCCAGAATCAAACAAAGCATTCAAAGTTTTACCCACCATCTCACATTTACCTCGGATCAATGCCTCTGACCCTTCAGCGCCTATAGAAGAAGTAGTGTATACCCTTCCTGGTTGCTGCACCCTGCCTGTCTCATACCCCTTCTTCTCGGGGCAACTACTAGCCAAGTGTCCCGGCTGCCCACAAGAGTAACAGACTCCAGTCCCAAACCTGCATGGTCCTGAGTGATACTTCCCACATCTGTGGCAACTCATATCCTGCTGTGGCTGCTTTCCCTGTCTCCTTCCCTGATTAGCACTGGTATTAGACCTCCTGGAGCTGCCTTGCCCCTGATTGTTTTGAGGAACAAAGCCACCACGCTTGAACTGTCTGCCTCTGGGTGCAAAGTTTCTCCCTGTGGTCCTCTAGAATGGCGTCCTCAGACTCCCTCTTTCTGCTGCAGCTCTTCTGACACATTCCTCCGCCACCCTGCTCCTATTCACCAGCTCAGAAAACACCCGAATCTGCATAGGCGCCACAAAACTCTGAACGTCACTCCTAAGGCCTCCTTCATACTTTATACATTTCCACTCAGCAAAGTCCTCAGGAGCTCCTTGACAGATGCGTGAGAAGCGGCACAATTCCTCAAATTTACTGGTATATTCAGTGATAGTCATCTGCCCCTGTTTAAGCTGAAGCAGTTCAAGTTCTCTGGCATTTCTAACTGAAGTGGGGAAATATTTTTTATAGAATTCATCTCGGAACAACTCCCAAGATATCACAATCCCATCAGGTTGCAGAATGCGCCTCATGCCCTGCCACCAGTGCTGAGCTTCACCATGCAACTGGTAAGTCCCAAACTCAACCCATTGCTCATCCGGAACCTGTTGAGCCTGTAATGCTCGCTCAATGGCCTGTATCCAATTATCAGCATCGGTCGGATTCGAGGTCCCTCTGAAAATTGGAGGGTGAACCTTCAGGAAGGAATGCAGTGACATTGGACCATTCTCGTCATTGTTACCATTGTTTCCATTATTAATTTGGTTTCCCAGGGCTTCAGCTGTCGCTTGCATTGCTGCTGCCATATTGCCTAATGCGGCCATGAAGTCTATAGGATTAGGAGTGTTTCCTGATGCCTCAGGCATGGCATTGCCTATTCGGCCTCTACCTCGCCCGCGTCCGCGTCCGCGAGTAGACATCTGGTCCCTATACACACCAAACAAGTGATATCAAGTTGATCAGTCTCAATATCTCAAGTTCAGTGCTTTAAGTCCCAAATGCATGCTCAGGAACATTTATGCCACATATATCAATTAGATATCCTAATAGCACATAAACACATACACAGAGAATGCACAAAAGCACAATCAGTCTGTCCTCAGGCTCTATAGGAACGAACTGCTCTGATACCATAATGTAACACCCTACTACACAATGTTTTACGCTTAAGTCATAGAACAGAGGTAGTGTGGTATTACGGACCTCTAATAGTAAGGATATACATATAATACTGAAAAAAATAATATACTAGGAGCCTTGAAACAAAGTGGGTAAACAAGAATCGCAAAATAAAAAGCGCAACGCTCAAGGAATAGGATTACTTGCGTGCCAAGAAACCTAATAGGAAAATGATAGAACAATAAACGAAGGGGTAAAGAAAAGCCAAGGAACAGCATAGCTAGCCTCTGACTCAGTCTGCGAAGCTAAGGCTGGCCGGAGGATACATATATACATATAAACATACATAAGTGTCCCCAAAATATACCAAAATACCAAAGTAAACTCCTATCTCTCCCTCAACCTCTAAGAGGAGCAGCATACATAAGTTACTTGGAGAGTAAGCTACACATATATATACATATATACAAATAGAAACCAAAATACACCCAAGAACCACTTCGCTTTCCCGAATCCAGACGCCTAGCGAGGAGCCTCTCGACCTGCATCTGAAAAACAACAGTACAATATGGAATGAGAACCGGAGGTTCTCAGCATGGTAAAAGTGCCACGCGCATAAGAAATACGGTTCTGAGAATGCCATAGGCAATCCTAGAACTCCGTTATTCAATTATCCAACTTAAGCACGAAAAATAGAGGCCATAAACAGGGGTAGGTATTCTAAATCTGCCTAACTTACTCAAGTTCAAACTTAACCTAACAACAAACCACTGAACCGAAAATCACACATGCATAGAACCAAAATCACAATAGCCACCGAACCACTATCATAATAGCCACCGAACCACTATCACAATAGCCACCGAACCACTATCACAATAGCCACCGAACCACTATCACAATAGCCACCGAACCACTTCTCTTTTCCTCCATCCCTCCATCATCCACAATGCAACAAAAACAAGCAACCAAACAAGTTCACGCACAAGTAATGGGCAGATAGTACAAATAGCAAGTATAGCAGGTAGCAGGTGATATAAATCAATTAGGCATACCCAGGAACTGCATAGCAATCAAAACAAACAAATGCATATGATGCATGCCTGTCCTATGGCTGATGGGGCCCATCTGTCGGTTATCCAGCCAACCCGACAAGTCCGAAAACCTTAGACTGTCCCTCGTCGCGCATCCCCAAGAGTCTATGCATAGATTTCACATACATTCATCATATAATCACTCAATGGGGGTTATCCATACCCGGGAATTTATACGTGCCCGGTCACCCTTACGACGTAGGGTTAACAGAGTATCGAGAATCAACCTGGAACACGTGGTGGCGAGCCACGGTTTTTACCCAGGGAAACTCGTATCTCAGATATCATCATTCATAAGCCATTTCATAGTCATAATCATTATTTAATCATTCATCACTATTCCCAATATATGATTACCAAAAATTATACTAACAACAATACCAAGCTACTCATTAAATGCCATTAACAATTCAACTCATCCTATGGTTCTTCTAACCTAAGTTTTCACAATACCGTAAATATTAAACGTGCGAAACTTAAACCATACCTTGGCCGATCACTTAGTTCACCCAAGGCAGCCTTACAACTCAAATTACAGCCCCTCCAAACTCAATCAAACAGCCCCAAACCAAGCTTGATCACCAACAAGCCTCCAACAAGTATCAACATCCACATACACATTACCTAAACCACAATTAACATATCCAACATAACAACTCAATACCCAAATGCCTAAATTCAGAAATTTTATTAGGGTTTGAGATCTCTTACCTTTACCCACTGATCCTTGGGCAATACCCACAAGAATGCCTCATTTAAGTGTTTGGGTCCGGTTGGACCCACGGGCCCGGTTTGGGCCCCGGTTCAACCGGTTTGGCTCTTCCGGTCCGTTTTTGGACAAAATTTTTGAAATTGGTATCAAAATTTTCGTTTCGACGAGCCCTATCCTATTTTGATATTAGTTTTGCATTTTTAGCATTCCTAACTAAAATTCAATTTATTAACTAATAATTTACCGATTTTAACGGGGTTTACAGCTGAGGAAGAAGACACTAAGTCACAGGAAGAAGCACCAAAGGGCGCAGACACTGCAGAAAACGCCATTCCTATTCCATTTCCACAACTCGCAAAGAAGCCCAAGAAGCAGTTGGAACCTGATCCCAAAATGGTAGAAATATCCAAAAAGGTTGAGGTAATTGTTCTCCCTTTTTTATGTCATTCAACAGGTACCTAAATATGCAAAGTTTCTAAAAGATTTGTGCATACATAAAGACAAAATTAATGAATTAGAAACTATTCCTTTAGGAAGTTCTATATCTGCTTTAATGGAAAATATACCTGAAAAATGTAGTTACCCAGGCCCATGCATGGTTAACTGTACCATTGGAGGTGTGATATTTTATGACTGCATGTGTGATTTAGGAGCATGTGTTAGTATAATACCCTTATCTGTATATGATGTTTTAAGGCTCCCTCCCTTAAAAAGGTCGGCAGCTCGTTTTGTGTTAGCAGATAAAAGTGTTATTACAGTGGCTGGAGTTGCTGAAGATGTATTAGTGGGCATTAAAGGTCTCACTTTCCCCATTGATTTTTACATCCTGGAGATGCCCCAACATGACTCAGAAAAGCCATCGTCAATCCTACTCGGAAGACCTTTCTTGAAGACCTCGAAGTTCAAATTAGATGCTTTCTTAGGAACATACTCTTTTGAAATAGACGGCCGAGTAGTAAGCTTCAATCTGAATGGAGTTATGAAATACCCTCCAGAAGATCACTCTATCCTCCAGTGTAACATCATAGATGAAATCGTATCTGAAGTTCACCTAGAGGAGTTTGAAGAGAAGTACATAAGACAAGGTCCAAGTGTGGGGACATTCCCAGAGAACAATGAAAGTACTATACCACTGCCACCAGCTCCAGATAATTCAGAGCCTGACCATGAACAGAAGTCAGAGTTGAAACCTCTTACTCTACACCTCAAATATGCTTACCTTGAAGACAAGCAGAAATTTCCAGTTATCATTGCACGGGACCTCACTTCTCAACAGGAAGAGTAATTACTTAGTGTGCTAAGGAGGCACAAGAAAGCAATTGGGTGGAGTTTAGCAGACATAGTAGGTATCAACCCTCACGTTTGTGAGCACAAAATCTTTTTAAAAGAAGGAGCAAGACCTGTTCGTCAACCCCAAAGAAGACTGAACCCACTATCTTAGAGGTTGTCAAGAAGGAAGTGACCAGACTACTAGAGGCAGATATTATCTACCCCATTTTAGACAGTGAATGGGTGAGCCCAGTACAAGTGGTACCCAAGAAGTCTGGAGTCACTACAGTAAAGATTGAGCATGGAGGGTCTGCATTGATTACAGGCGCCTCAATCAAGCCACTCGTAAGGATCACTATCCTCTTCCATTCATTGATCAAATGCTGGATCGCCTGTCAGGTAAATCACATTATTACTTTTTAGATAGTTATACAGGATATTTCTAGATTCATATAGCTCCTGAGGATCAAGAAAAGACTACTTTTACCTGTCCTTTTGGGACCTATGCTTACAAGAGAATGCCATTTGGCTTGTGCAATGCACCAGCTACTTTCCAAAGGTGCATGATGAGTCTTTTCTCTGATCTCATCAAGGACTGTATGGAAGTTTTTATGGATGATTTCAGTGTTTATGGTGATTCTTTTAGCCTTTGCTTGGATAGTCTATCTAGAGTATTAGATAGATGTGTCAGTACAAACCTTGTATTGAATTTGGAAAAATATCATTTTATGGTTAAACAAGGTATTATGCTGGGACATGTTGTATCTAATACTATTTTATGGTTTATAATGTGTTTAATTGTGTGGTTTTATCATGATCTTTACCCACTTATTCATATAATTAGCATGCATTTATATTTCCTTCCTAAAATTACTACATGATTGAAAACTTACTTCCTAGAGACTTTTAATTAGGTATTTTAATTCTCCTTTATCCCATTCGATACCGTGATCTGTGTGTTAAGTGTTTCAGGGTTTATAGGGCATGAATGAATTGGAGATTGGAAAGGAAGTTTGCAAAAATGGAAGGAATACAAGAAATTAAGGAGATGACCAGCGAGAAGTGACGCGGCCGCATGGCTCACGCGACCGCGCGAAAGAGAGGAAATCGCAGTGACGCGGCTGCATGGTTCACGCGACCGCGCGGATTGGAAAAGCATAAGTGACGCGGAGGCATGGACGACGCGCCCGCGTGGGAAAGCAAAACGCCGAATGACGCGTCCACATGAATGATGCGACCGCATGGCGTGCGCGATCTGCAGAATTTCAGAAGTCGCTGGCAGAGTTTCTGGGCCAGATTTCAACCTAGTTTTCGGCCCAGAAACACAGACTAGAGCCAGGGAACATGCAGAAACAGAAGACAACAATTCATTCCACATAATTTTAGTTTTAGATCTGAATTGGCTCCTCCCCTAGGTTTTTATCACTTGACATTCATAATTAGGATTTTTGGAAGATTTTGCTTTTTAGCTTTTGAGAAGAGGCTACCTCCGGTACTAGTCATTATACTTTGCTATTTACTTTTTACTTATTCTTCCATATCATTATTCTCTCTAGAGTTGACATTGGATTGTTTTCACAAGTTATTAATATAGAATAATATTGTTATTTAATCCCTTTTCATCTTTTATTTATCATGTCTTCCTTTAATTCCTTTTTATATGTTATAAGTTCTACATTCACAATGAGCGAGTAGTTTCCTAACTTGATGGGGAGTTGATTGAAAGGAACCCTTGAGTTGGGATGCTTGAAAGGATAATTATAATTGGGTTCATTGTTGGAATGCCCTCTATTCACAAACACTAATCCTTTTCAATGAGCGGATTGGGACTTGTGAACAGAAACAGCATTCCAACGTGTTTGACTCTCCCTTACCTAGTAAGGGGTAACTAAACAGAGCAACCTTCAATTATCAATTAATCTTGAGAGTACCTCAACAAGAATAGGGCTTCCAACTAATCTACTCCCAGTCAAGGCTTTTATTTAGAATTAATTAAATTCTCTATTTTAATTTACTGTTTATCAACTCAACCATTTTTGAAAATACCTGATTGATAAAATAGCACATCTCTCTGCAACTCGTTGGGAGACGACCTGGGATTCATACTCCCAGTATTTTAATTTTTAATATTGTGACAACCCCTTTTAAATTGATAAGCGGATTTTCGGCTAGTTAAGGACTGTACTTGCAACGTATTTCTATTAATAATTTCTTAACTTGCCAGTTTCCGCCACGTCATTGTGCCACATACACTTCTCTATCTATCACACCATTCAAGAATACACATTTCACATCTATTTGATACAATTTAAAACCACAATAAGCAACATAAGCTAGAAGAAGTCTTATGGCTTCCATTCGGGTAACAAGGGCAAAGGATTCATCAAAATCTATTATATCCTTATGCCACCAATCATGCTTGTTTCTAGTAATGCTTCCATCTTCACCCAACTTGTTCCTGAATATCCACTTGGTGCCTGTCACTTTCTTGTCACTTGGCTTTGGAACTAATGTCTAAACTTGGTTCTTTTCAAACTCATGAAGCTCTTCCTCCATTGCCTTTACCCAAGACGGGTCATTAAGAGCTTCCTTGATGTTTTGAGGCTCCATTTAGAGAGAAAAACAATGTTTGTTTCTTCATTTGCTTTTCTAGTGGAGGAACGAGTTTTGACACCTAGTGAGACATTCCCAATGACAAACTCCTGAGGATAGTTCTTGAGGAATCTCCATTCACGAGGTCTTGTGAACTTAGTAGCAGATTCAGTCACTGAGGGATTCAATGAACTGGTGGTTTCAGGATGTTCACCAGATTTATGAGACAAAACAAAATTTTTTCTTGTAGGATTTCCTGCAGCTGCAGTTTTAGATTCATTTTGTTCAGAATTTTCACTCTCATAATTTTGACCATTTTCATCATTCTTTTGAACCTGATTATCTGCATCACAATCTTCCAAAATGCTTTGAACCAAGTTAGCATCACAAAATGTAACATGTATGGACTCCTCAATCTAGCATCTTGATGATAAACTCTATATGCTTTACTATTTGTGGAGTATCCTACAAATAAACACTCATATTCCTTTGGATCAAATTTTTTCAAATTATCTTTGTTATTTAGAACAAAACATTTGTATCCAAAGATATGCAAGTAATTTAAATTTGGTAGGTGACTTTTCCAAAGTTCATAAGGTATTTTCTTCAAAAAGTTTCTTATCATAGTTCTATTCAAAATGTGGCAAGCTGTGTTAACCGCTTCAGCCCAAAAGAATTTTGGAACATTACTCTCGCAAAGCATGGCTCTTGTCATTTCTTGAATACTTATGTTTCTTCTTTCTACAACACCATTTTGTTGTGGTGTCTTTGGAGAAGAGAAGTTGTGTGATATTCCAAATTCCTCACAAAAGGATTCAAATAATTGGTTTTCAAATTCAGTTCTATGATCACTTCTTACTGAGGTGATCTTTAAATTCTTTTCATTTTGAATTTTCTTGCTAAAATTTTCAAAAGTCGAAAAGGCTTCATTTTTGTGTGCAAGAAATAAAACCCAACCAAACCTAGAGTAGTTATCCACAATTACTAAACCATAGTATTTACCACCTAAGCTTTGAGTTCTTGTTGGACCAAATAAATCAATATGTAGCAGTTCAAGTGGTCTTTTAGTAGAGATGTCTTCCTTTGATTTAAATGAACTCTTTGTTTGTTTTCCCATTTGACAAGTATCACAAGTGATGTCTTTGTCAAATTTTATCAAAGGAAGACCTCTTACTAATCCTTTCTTGACAAGCTTGTTTATTTGAAACATGCTAGCATGGCGCAATCACTTGTGCCATTTTGATCCTTTAGTTCATCAAGAGTAAGTCCGTACACATTATCACAACACTTAGCAATGAACAATACTTCATTGGTCTTTTCATTCACAACACAACACTCCAATCTTTTGAAAGTCACCAAATAACCCAAATCACACAATTGACTTATATTCAAAAGATTATGCCTTAAACCATTAACCAAAAAGACATCATCAATGAAAGTAGAGTGATCATTACCTACTTTTCCAATAGCAACAATTTTATCTTTTCCATTATCTCCAAAGGTCACAAAACCTTTCACATACTTGTTTAGTTTGATGAAAAAAGTTGACCTTCCAGTCATGTGTCTAGAACACCCACTATCCATGTACCACATATCTTTCTTTTTCTTGGATGCTAGGCAAATCTGCATATGATTTCAATCAACCTTAGGTATCCAAATTAATTTCGATCCTATGAAGTTAATCCAACTTAGTTGCTCAAGTGCATTAAGATCACAAACAACATTGTAAATTTGGTTTCCTACTTTTCTTTTTTCAATGAAGCATTGTAAGTAAGAGTTACCAGTTTTCTTACAATTAAAGCAATGATTTCCTAAAACGTGTTACTAAAATTGATTTTTATTTCAATGCTGGAAATGATTAAAAGGTTGAGTTTTTCTGATTTTTGAAGGATAAGCATTTCTCTTGACAAAATAATTTTTATTACTTTTCTTTTTTGTAAATGTATCAGAGCAAGAATTTTTAAACTCATGTGGGCTTCTCAATTGTGAAGTTCTCTTGAAAAAATGTGGGTTTTTGAAAGCAATTTCATTTTTTGAGATATAGCCCAGACCCGACTTGTTTGATGTAGGTTCAGTCCTTGAAGATGATGCAGTTTCATCAAAATAATATTTTCCAAGTTCCTCTTCATATGAGGGAACACGTCCCAGACCAGATTTATTCATGATGGATTTTGTCTTTGAAGAAGAGGCTATGAATTTTGTTGAAAGATTATCAAAAACTGCATTATCTTTTGTCACATATCCTAACCCAGATTTTTCAAACAATGGTCTTTGATTTGCAAGTAATTTGCCCAAGTTGCTGGAACTTTGAGCAAATTTTGCTAAATCATTGCTCAATCTTTTAATCATTTCATTTAATCTTTTATTTTTAGCAATAAGCTCTTGAGAAGGATCCACAATGTGCTTTTCTTTTAGTTTTTTAAGTTCAGATTTCGAAAATCTGTTTTCCTCAATAATGTCCAATGCACATTCAGATTCCTTCACCTTCTCTTTCAAAAAATCATTTTCAGCTTTCAACATTTCTTTTTCATATTTATATTTATTGTATTTTTTCAGCAGTTTTGTAAAATTTAGTGTGAGATCATCAATTATGACATGTAAATCATCTATGGGCAAGTTATAGTAATTTACCTCATCAAGTTGGTCTTCACCAACCATGAAGCAGATTTGAGCTTTGCATTATGAGTCATCTTCCTCATCCGAATCATTTTCAAGATCTTCCCAAGATGCCATGAGCACTCTCTTCTTTTCTTTCTTTCCTTTGTCCTCCTTCTTAAGTTTCAGACAGTTATATTTGAGATGTCCAGCCTCCTTGCAATGGTGACATATTACTTTGCTCAAGTCCTTCTTGTACTCCTTTGAGTTTGAGCCCTTGAACTTGCCTTTTTTCCTCATTAGTCTTCTAAGTCTCCTAGCAAAAAACACAAGTTCATCATCTGAAAAACTGTCACTAGACTCACTTTCTTTTGATTCAACTCTTGACTTAAGGCTATTCTCCTTTTCTTTGAGTCTTGGTTTGTGTGTGTGGTTTCATAGGCAAGGAGTTTTTCTCTCAGCTCATTATATGTTATGGGACTTAGATTATTGTTTTTGGTTAAGACAGTGGCCTTCGTTTCCCATTTCTTTGTGAGGCTTCTAAGAATTTTTCTCACTAGAGTTTGTTTTGAGTAGGTTGTACCCATAGCATCAAGGTTGTTGATTATGATTGAGAATCTCTCAAACACTTCATCAATGCTTTCTCCATCATTCATGTTGAACATCTCGTACTCTTTTCGCAGCATATCAATCCTCGTTTTCTTGACCTGTTTAGTGCCTTCGTGTGTAACCTGGAGTTTTTCCAGATTTCTTTGGCTGTCTTGTATCTAGACACCTTTCGATACTCTTCAAAGCTGATAGCACAGTGAAGAAGGTTGACGACTTTAGCATTTAGCTCCACTTTCTTCTTGTCATCATCATTCCATTCAGTTTCTTCTTTTGAAGTCACCACTCTATTAGCACTTATTTTCATTGGAATTTTGAGACCGCTTACAACAATCTTCCATATGTTATAGACTTATAGTCAATAGATTGGATGAAGATTTGCATCCTCTCTTTCCAGTAGGCATAGTTCTTTCCGTTGAAAAAAAGCCTATTGTTTGACTGGCCTTCTGTTAGAGTGTAGGCAACTATGGTTGTGCCCAACTTGTTCGCTATTGGACCCTTGCTCCAAGTAGTGAAGCTTGATTCTTGAGACCTTGGCTCTGATTACCAATTGAAGGTTGTAAAAGGCTTAGAGAAGGGGGATTGAATCTATGACCTTCTTTTACATTTATGAAATAAGCCTTTACTTATAAGCTTTCACTTAGATTCTGTTTGAACTATGCAGCGAAAACTTTATGAGACAAGTTTGTTTTGTCTCATAAATATCAGAAAATAGAACATAAAGAAAGAGAAGAAGAATGACACCAGCATGTATCCTGGTTCAGTTTCCTTGTGCAATGTAACCTACATCCAGTCTCCACCACAATAGTGGTAGAATTTTCACTATAGTTAAAGTATTATATACACCAATTTCACAGGATTGACACAAATCTTTTCCTCTCAAGTTCTATCCTAACTTGACTTGGTTATGCTAATATCTAACTCTCCACTCTAAGTGCTAACCCAACTTAGAGAAGGATACCTCACAGGTACAAGACACAAGGCATATAACGAACCTAAATAAATCTGAAATCACTCTAGACTTTTCTCTCAAGTGTTTCACTCAGCCTTTTATCACTCATAGGCTTTTCCTTGATTTCTCACTTTCAGTCTTTTTTCACTCAAGAAATTACAAAAAGATATACATTGAAAATGAAATTATAATCTGTAAAACATGAAGGAGATTGATACTTCAACAGCCTCTGTTACTATAAGTTGAACCAGATTTGGTTGACTCTGATTCAGTTTCTCATCTTGGCGAAATACTTCTTTTACTAGAAAACACTGTCCAAGGTTGATGAACTCTTTACAGAAAATTACTTCAGAACAAACTCACAAAATCTGGTTATCTCTCCTTGTCTTCAGAAAGAAGAAAAATTTTTCTTTTGTACCTCTTTCATTGTTGCTAAGTTGCTTTCTTCCAAGTCAACTCCTTGAGCTGTGTACTTCACCATCTTCCCATTTCACTATTTTCAATTAATCCCTAAATTAGGAATTTTGAATCTGAGCCTTTTTGCTTAACCGAAGACCTCAGGGTAGCATGAAAAAGTCGTTTAGTGGTAAACCCATATATGAACCCTTGAGCTAGAACTTTGTCTCCAAGAAAAAATTTTGGCCTTTGATTCACACCACTGATTATTAGAAATCACTTTATCCATTTATCCCAAATTAGAGTAGCTGAGAGTTGGAGAAGGAGTGAAGAAAGTAAATTGCATGCAAATGGAAATAAATCACCTTTAGCTTCTGACTTAGCTTGAAATAGTTTGATTTGGGTGATTAGACCTTTGCCTTTTGGATTAAACTTTCTCTTTCTTTTCTCTAAGTCTAGCCGAAGCATATGTGAAGAGCTTGGAAGGTATTAGCTTGAGTGAAGTACCTTGGGCTTGGATTTTGTTCACTTACTTTTCAACCCATGAGATTTCTTTGTTATTTCTTATTTGGACTTTGTTTGTAAATGTTTCCCACAAGAGCAGATTCAGTTTCTTTGTTTCGTTTTGGGCTACTGCTATGTTTACTAATTGTGGCCTACATCACTTAGTCAAGCATGATCAATAGTAATTGGGTAGTTAACCCCAATAAAAATAATGTTTGTCATCATTAATTAATTTAGTTAATTTCTTAACTCAACAAAAGATAATTCTAATTAGATTATATATACATCCGTGTATGATCAATAAGAATTAATTGATTAACCACTTCATTTTCTCTGTATCTTTTCTCTTAAATAATGAGACTAGATTGTAAATAATTCATCTCTTATATCTCTCACCTTTGAGTCACTCTCTTAATTTGTAGACAACTCGAGTACTTTTTGCATTGTGTGATGAGTGTGGAGTTGAGAAACAAGGTTGAGTAGTTCCAGTAATCAAAAGAGTATGTTGATCGCATTCGATTGAATTAATTTTTCAAGATTCTGTGATTCTCAATCGATTGTTCATTTTTCTTTCGATCCATCATCCATTTTCTTCTTATTTCTTAAACCATGTAGCTTTAGTTAGTTGAATTTAAAGAACAATCATGTGGGTTGAAATGAATCAAGCAAATTTTAGTATGAGTTACAAGAAAACTCCATTAGCCTCTAAAAGATCACTAAATCCCTTACCTATGCATGTTCCTTTTAAAATGAAGATTCTTAATCTAATCTAGTTACAAAATTTTGGATAAATCCTAATAAATAGAAACCAAAAGGTTGTCATCATTTCCTCTTTTTTAATTTTTTTTTACACATAATCTCTACTTTTAAATATACCAATTAACTCTTTAAATTAATTTTCTTTTTCAAATACATGAACATTAAATAAGGCTTAAACATTTTCGGCTGCCCCTAATAATACTATAATTCATTAGGCTAAAATCTCTCGAAATGATCACCTAACTAAGGTTTCGATTCATTTCTTTCAACTAAAAAAAACTTGTGTTGAGAGTGTTAATTGTTTCATACATAGGTAAGATAACCTAATTAAACTAGACCAAATTAATAGGACTTTTATCGAGAATAATGCAGACTGTGGTTTAGACTTCAGATTAAAAGATACATGCATTTGGTTTTTGGACGTTAAAAAAGAAATATGTATATTCTCAGTAACATCTATTCTTAGCCATAGTCAAAGAGGTAAGGACATAATCAAATAATAGAACACTTAATTAGTGAAATACACTAAAGCACCTAAGTTTCAAAAATAAAAAATGAAAAATAAAAGGGATATTTCTTTGCAACATCTAATTAGTTATAATTAGGAGTTATTCGCACCTAACGTTTGCAGAATTGATTCACTTTTTTTTTTTCGGTCCAGTAATCAACTTTATATGTTTCGGTCATGGTCCAGTAATCAACTAAAATTGGTTGCCTCCACAATCCACATCAATGTCATCAGGTAATCATTTTATAAACATTTAGGCTATATATGGGCCAGTTATTAATTGGGCCAAAATATTCGGTAGGAACTGGACCTGCAAATTATTTGTCAGTCTGTATTGGGGTTATTGATCATCTATACTCAAGCCTACGGTCCAACAAAACGATAGACTCAAGACTCTGTCAGGTCTCGAGTAGGGTTCTTTGCTTAACCCAAGACCAAAAACAAAAGCTATCTCCTTCCCGGGCTCAATATTGTTAGATCCAAATTACATTGTTAGGCAGATAATATAAAAGATAAGCATTATTTTATCATGGGTTACATTGGTAAGATGGTATGCAAAAATTTACTGAAGGAGGCTAGATAAAGTTTAAAATATCTTTAAATAAAAATATTTGATCTTGTTCATAAATTAGGTTATTATATATTAAATTTTTGACAGGTAACATAAATTATAAGTGTTGTCATTATTAAAAAGTATTTCTATATTCTTGAGATTGTTACTTTAGCTTTAACACCAATTCTATAATTTGTTTAAAATAAATTTTTAACAAAAAATTTGTTAGAAAGTTGTT
>NC_029781.3:24538967-24539713 GCF_000817695.3 Arachis duranensis
CTGTTTCTATTTTATTATCGTTTTGATATTTTTTTATTTGTTGTGAATTTATAATTTTTTTACGAGTTGAATTTTTATTTATAATTTTTATAATTCTTTTAAATTTTTTATTTTAAGATCTATATTTTAATCTACCGATTTTTATTACTAATTATTCTGTTTTAGTCTAACAATTCTTATTTGTTTTTGAATTTCTTGACTAAAACTTATTGTAAAATTAAGATTTAAAAAATTTATTTTATATTAATTTAAAAAAATCAGTATCATTTGAATTAATATTAGTTAGAATCATTAATTTTTGATTTATTAATTTGGATAATTTAACTATTTTTTTTTTAAATATTTTAGTTTACTTATTAATTCAATTTTATTCATAATTTACGTTTTTATTATTAACCCACGTTTAATTTCTTAAAACACGTTTTTTTAATTATGGCTAAATAAACAACTTTAGAAAATTTTATTTTTGCCATCTTTATATGAGTGGTGTCTAAATTTATCTCGTTAACAAAAATAATTAAAAATAAGAATTCTAAATACATTTTTAAAATATTTAAAAATATGATAAAAATAATTAATTTTTTTTCCGATAACAAAAACACTTACAAGCTCCTAACACAAGGACGTGATGAGCACCAAGTCATACACAAAGTTAAGAAGAAACCAAAATAAACAAAAAATTAGATATTAAATATTTATATATTTTTAAATATTAGAAATTAGATTTTAATATTAATTTTTATAAG
>NC_029781.3:24539768-24540045 GCF_000817695.3 Arachis duranensis
AAATATGAGACTTTTTTATTTTTAAAGTTTGATTATTTTACATCAACTGAATTTATTTTTGTGTATCGAAATTTTTTAAAATAATTAAAAAACTATAGAGATCAATTTTACTCTAATGTTTTGTATGCACCTTATAAATAATTATAAAATATTTCAAAAACAAAAATTTGGACCAAATTGATAAACTACTTACTAAATAGTAAACATAAAAATTGTACGTTACTAATAAAAATAATTAATTTTTTTATTATTTTTGTTTTTTTTTTAATTATTCAAA
>NC_029781.3:24540244-24552553 GCF_000817695.3 Arachis duranensis
TGATATGACTAATTATAAGACAAATAGTTTTGTCCCTGATACACAAACCTCAACCACTGTTGGAAAGATCCGAGAACTCAAGCAGCGTCATGATCATGGCGAAGTGCTTCAAGAATGCTGGTGGGAGGATCAAGCCACTCCATATATTTATTCAGACTCCAAACTTCATGTTTTGCATCAAAGCAGCAACATTATTTTCCTTATACAACACTAAGTTGAAATGAATCTCCCATTCTCTTTCAAGTTTAGTAAATGTAAATAAATTTGATAATGTTAAGGAGATAACAATCAAAATCATTCTATTTAATTTAATATTTATAATATATACTAATAAATTATTTTATTGATAATTAATGAATACAAAATAACTAAAATAACTTTAAACTGTTTTAAAATTTTATTGTTTTCTAAATATTTTTTATAGGTTTATAGTGTTGTTTCACTTGATTTTTAGTAATTTTGATAGTGTGTCAAATTAAGTTTGTATCAAAATCTCAATTCGGAGAACAGATACGACTCTTCTGAAAAAGAGTAGATTTCGAGAATTACTTAATATTAGTATTGAGAGTAAATTGTGCAATACAATACGATCAATAAAATGAAATCAAAATAAAAAAAAATAAAAAATGGGATTGAAACGGTTGAAAATGCAAAGAAATTGAATAACAAATGAAAATGTGTAAATTGAAATAAGAAATTTAAATAAAAAATAAAACAACAATAAAAAAAACAAATAATTAAATTAAAGCAACATGAAAAAAGCAAACAGAATTAATTTGAGATTAAAAGAAGTTAGATAATTGAATAAAAAGAAAAGATAATACTAAATGTCAGAAAAGAAAAGAAAACAACAAAATAAATAAAGAAAGAAAATTGACTCCAAATACTCACTTGCATTTGCACTTCATGATTTTTTGTTAGGTCGTTAAAATTGAAAATTTTTGCATAACTTTGTGTGATCGTAAAGTGTTTTAATTGAAGTTCCTTAATTTTTTTAAACCTCTCTTATTTATAGACCACAAGAAATAAATTATATTGACACGATCTAGTTTTTTTTTTGCTTAGGGTTCTCATGGCCGACGACATTGTCTTGATCACGAAAAATCTTGACTCTCAAATTTGACATCTCACGTTCTCTCTTATTTTAGTCTCTAAGACTGTGTTTGTTTTCGAGAACAGTATAGGATAAGACACTGAAAACAGAATAGGACAAGACACTGATGAACAGAGACACAAAATTTTGTGTTCTTTTATTCTATTTGGTGATAAACTAGAACAAATTATGAAAATCCAATTTATTCTCATTTTTTTCATTCAAAAAATTTAAGATGAAAAATATAATAATAAAAAATATAATTATGAAAAATTAATAAAAATAATAAAAAAATAAAAAATAAGTTGTGTCCTTTATTAGTGTCTCTGTGTCCTTCCTGTTAGGATGGACACAAAATACATTAATTCAGTGTTTCTGGACACATTGTCTCTGTTCATGTCTTCTCTACCAAACACAATTTTGTATTTTTATATCTCTATCTCAGTGTCATGTCTCTGAACAAATACAACCTAAATTCTATGTCTATATAGCACTTCTGGACAAAATTACATGCAATTAATACATTTTGACTTTAAGAGCAACTCTAATGGGCAGAATTTTGAGTCCCTATTACTATTACTGACAAAAGTGGAGCCCAACCATTGGAGAAGAAAAAAGAGAGTTCTAGCGTGCTTTCCAAGAGAAGAGAGTCCTTCTAAATAGGGACTTTCATCATCCAATAATAACTTGCCACGTGGCAAGTTATTATAAAAATAAATAATCATATAAATTTATAATTAATAAATGGTTCGAATTACATAAAAACTGAGTTCGAATCAAATTGGTTCGAACTACATAGAAATATACTTTGGTTGATTGATGAATCAGATTTTGTTTTGGTTTATTTGTGTCAAATTGTTCTCTCCTTATGTAAAAAAATAGTAATTATATTAATTTTAATTATTTTAATTAATTAATTAAGTGGGATCCTAATAAAGACTAAAGCTAGTTCTTCCTAATAGAAAAGAGAGATATACTTTGAGTTCTTATTTATTATTTATGACGTAAAAATTAATGTAGATTTATTTTTTATGACAGGTGAGTCATAAACAAAAATTGGAATGAATTCGTACCGAAAATAATCTAAAAACTTCTAATTTGATCCATTTTATAATTAACATTCCACTTCTTTACAACCAAATTTTTATGATAAGTGGAAACTTTTAATATAAATTAACTTTTGTATCGTATCATTTCGACCTGCACAATATTTTGATTATCTCGTAAGTTGATCGACGTTTTTGTTTCTCTATAGTTGAATTTTCTGACCGGTCAACTTTCGTACCAACAAGTGTATGAAAAAGATACGTGATATTCCGAAGTTTGCAAATAATAATAATAATAATAATAATAATAATAATAATAATAATAATAATAATAAAAATAGATAATTACAAGTTACTTCGAAAACGTACACAATAATCAACTTATCATCAGTTATTACGGCAATTGGCAAAACATTCATTTATTGATCCAACTTGTTTAGAATTCCAATTGTGGTTCTACAAATTAAAGGTTCTCAACAATGTCGCTCAAGTGGAAACTTAGAAGAAAGAAAACGATTGAAAACGAAGTGAGACGAAATTTTTTCGATCGATCGGATCCGTAGACAACATATACTTTTGAAAAAAGTCAGCAGTCAACAATTTTATTAAATTTTAGTCAATATATAATTAATAAAAAAAATAAATTATTAAATAAAATTTTATGTTATTAAAATTATTATTAATAATTATTTAATAATTATAAACTAAAAAATTACTGGCTTGGTACCACTCCTCATATTTTTGCTTGAAATTAAAATGAGTGCATAAGATTCATCGTTATCCTGAAACAACATGGAATAATAATAGCAATGATAATTACAGATAGACAATAGTGCACGTATGAGTAACGACACCGTCAAAGAAACAAAATCATCTATCTATTTATAGATAACTATCTATATTCGAGTTTTGTTATTAAAAATTTTGTCACACTGAAATTTTATACAAAGACTTTTCTATTTATGGAACGGACCCCAGTCGTATAAAGATAGATAGAATAAACACTTTTTATAATTATTTAACTACAGTTAAAATACGTACTTTAAAAATCTGAGTTAATAATAAAAACGTGATCTATGAATAAAATTAAATTAACAAATAAATTAAAAAATTTAAGAGAAAAAATAATAAAATGATCTAAATTAATAGACCTAAATTTATGATGGTAACTATTAATTTAAATGATACTTGATTTTTTAAATTAATACAAAATAATTTTTTTAATTTTAGTTTTACAATAAATTTTATTCAAGAAATTAAAAAATAAATAAGAATTGTTAAACTAAAAATAGAATAATTAGCAATAAGAATTAATAGATAAAAAATTATTTTTAAAAATAAAAAAAGCTAATAAAAAATTATAAAAACTGTAAATAAAAATTAAACTCGTAAAAAAATATTAAAAATATATGAAACCATTCATAAGTACGATTTTATTCGTAACATTCATTAACGTTATGATGTTTAGCAGATTTCATTCTGTTAAATACATTTTGTGTACTTATCGCCATAACATAAATCAAATTCTAATCTATACGGAAAATCAACTCTCTGAGTCTAACAATTTTATAAAGAAAATATGAAATAAAAAAATAATAAAAAAAAAATCCAAACCAAACGTACCATTACCTTCTGGGATGCAATTGCACGCCTCTAACTACTACCTTATATATGTGCTTCTTTTTGCATGCCTCTTCATCAATCTTCATGCACTGCTGTCTCTATCTCTAACAATAAGGATAGGAATTATCCTTCAATAATGCTTAAAAAATTTAAGGTTAATTTGGCATCCCTTGTCATGCCTTTCAATCCAACTGATCACATGCCATATCTTATCGCCAAAGAAAATATGAGATTACAAACAAATTTAAACTGATATTATTGTGTGCGTACCTTATATATAAGAGAAATATTGAATGATTAATATTTTTCTTTATTTTTGTATTTGGATCAATACTAGTTAATTCTCTTTTTGTTTTCTTAAAGTGTTGACTCTAACATTTTCTATAATGTATCAAGGTTATGAATAATATTGAAGTCGCTTTGCAAACTCTCAATTAAATCTATTTTCTTATCAAGTTTCATAATTTCATTAGTATGGCAAATTAAACATGCATGCGTGGTTCTTGCTTAGATTAAAAAATAGGAAAAATATAGGTAGATAATAAAAATACTAAATAATGTGAATAATGGATATATTGGATGTTCATTTTACCAGGTGTGCGAATGATTATTTTAATATTAAAATTTATGTGAATAATTTAGAGGTATAATGTGTTTTAATTTAATTGATGATTGTTCATGTTATTCAAAAAAATTATTGGTTATCCAACATTTCTCAAAAAAAAATATTGTACTTTTTATGGCTTAACCTAATCTCATCATAATGTTAATCTAAATGAGCGGTTCTTATGAATTACGTAGCCGAATAGAGTTTTCCAAGTACAAAATACTAAATTACTAATGCCAAAAGTCAAAATGCGAAATATATAGGTTTACAAAATAAATGATACATATAAATTACTCACCAATTAACAAAAATTTCATAAATGAGACTATATTTGGACTAACATGATTTCTTTTACTATGTAATCATTAATGACTACTAATGTTTAAAAAAAGAAAATAATACGTTTCATGAATCTAAAATAACAAAAATCATATACAACTTTTTTTTCAGGAACTAACTTAAATTATAAATACTATTTTTAAGCCTTGATAAATTATATTCGTCAAACAAACCACTTTCCTTTTCTGTAGCTTTTGATTTGTCATAAAATTTCATTTTTATTATTGTTAGTTGTTAGTTCAAGTAGTCCTTCCTATAATTCTTGTTCTTTTTAAGAAAACCAAAAAATGATGTCTTATTATCTCACAGCGTTAGGTATTCTTTATCTATCCATTGATGTCAGTTTTGAATACAAGTATTTTTTTGTTGAATGTCGTTCAAATTTTTCTTGAGAGTATATATATAATATGAGTTACTTGAACGTCGTTGCTTCTTGTACTCAAACATTAACTCGAGATATTTTTTCTACCTTATTTACTTTGAAAAAGTTGAATATTTTGTATCTTTAAATCCATAACTATCTTTTGGGTACGGTAGCTTCTTCAATTTTTAGGGACCAACAAAAAATAGTATAAAAGTATTCATCTATTAATGTATTTTGTTTTTTGTAGAAGTTGTGTTTGTCTTTTGTGATGATTTTTGTGTATGTTTGTGGCCGTTAAGAAGCACCACAAAAAAAAATTTATTTAAAAAAAAAATCAGGTATTCCATGAGAATTTCAATTATACATAAATATTTTAATATTATTTTTTAATAAACTAATCCTGATTCTAGAACACTAGATTATTAATCATTTACCATTTTAAAAAAATATTTAAACAAGACAAATTAAAATTTAAAAAAAATTAAAATATTATATATTTGAACAAAAGAAATACTTTAAAACAAAATCAGTATAGTACACTACCATGATTTCCAGTCCCATATTAATTACAATAAAACGTACTTATTAGTGGTAAATGCTAAAAGGTTTTTATCCTAAAGCCATATGTTAAAGGACTACTGATCTTGGCTTCAATATGTTCATCTATATTAACTCGACTTTTTTACTTGTTTGGCTTCAATTTGAATATGGAATAATTCACTAAGTTCTTAGATCGATTTTATAAGAAAATACCTACCAACTCTAACTTAAGATCTTTTTCTCTAGTGTTTGCTCGCATCTCTTCAGTCAGCTTCAGAATTGCTTCTTCAACCTGAAACGATATAATAACTAATTGTTCATTGCATCTTTCATTAACGTTTCAAAGTGTTCAAAACATGTTAGATATTTTGTCAGCAAAATTGGAAAAAAGATTGTATCAGAATATAACTGAGCAAATCAGAAAAAGGCATAATTAACAATAACTATGAATTTAACGTAAGTGAAATTATGGATGAGATGTTAAACAACAAGCAATACTCATTTTCAATAAACAAATTAAAGATTCAATGCAACCATGCATATATGTCAACAATCAGTGCCACTTTCCAGAGAATCAATAATGAAAGTGCATGCCTCATCTATGAACTTCATGTAAGAAACTGTGCTAATTCAGAAGTAAGAACATGGTTTATAATGACTTACCTCAAAAAGTGCTTTCCAAACACCTCAACTTTGCTCCTCTAGAAAGGACTTTATAACTTCAACAAGTAGAGGTATTTTACTATGCCAAGCTTCAAATAACCTTCAGATAAGAATTGTAGGTCAGTTTACACATGATAATTCAATGAATCATCATTTGAGTTTTGATGATGATGATGATGTCACTACCCTTCATCTCACAAGGGACCAATCATAGGCCAAAGCCTGTGTCTCATTTTAAGTAATTTCCACAGTTAGCTCTAAGAGTTAATTGTTATTTTTATGTAGATTATTATTATTATATGTATTTTTTAATGTGACACATATATTACATACATGATCTCACCTATTAAGCACTTAAACTGCATCGCTTGCTAATTTGAATGTGATGTTATAATATTTCTATGAATTGACTAATAATAGCACAAGAGAAGAATAATTCCTTTTATACCTATTACATGAATTGAACATCACTTCATCTTCTTGCATATACCTGGATTGACAGGTACACATTGCCTTTTTTTCTACACTTGCAATCCCAGCACAAAACTTCTTCATCTCACGAGCCATGGAGATTAATTTCTTTTCTATTACTTGACCATGAGCTGAGAAATAATTAAAAGGAAGTGATGACAAGAAATTAAAGATACAATTCAACCGTATATGTCAATAATTAGTATCACTAACTAGAGAATCAATAATAAATGTGACGTGTGCATACAAATATGATTTGCAAGTAATTAAAAAAATTAATAAATAGGTTCTTACTTACTTTACTTACTTTTACTTGCTTTCCTTGATAATAGAGGTAGCCATTCAGGATCTCTTATAAAGAAGAGAGCGACAGAAGAAAAATATCTGAAGAGAGTAACAAAATATTTCATTCATTTTTTTTTCTATTAATCAATCGGTAAAGAAACATCATTATGCAATGGATCTATTAAAGTTCTAGCCTGCTACTGCCATGAATGTTGCCCTTCTAAATCATATCACCGTTGTCCTTCATTATTCTATGCTAAATTTCTATGGTGCCTATAACTTGTGTCTAACTTATTTTTTATGGTAATTTTTGAATATTTAATAATTATTTATTTTTATATTTTTAAAATTAAATATTAATTTTTAACCCTTTTCTATAAGTTAGGCAAACACTTTTAGATACTATAACAATCACCTTATTCTATATCTTATGCATCAGCAACTGACTAATTAATTATGCAATATAAATGGATACTAATTATCTCCACATTCCAAGCATATGAAAACTGAGTTAGAATAGTGTGTGACTTTCTCGGATGAAATAGAATTTGCAGCGACTTGAGAAGGAACTTCACTAACCTCTACACTAGTAATATCTTCAGATGCTCGTGTTTGAGATTGAAGTTAATGAAAAACATTGTTATTTTTCTTTTCATCTACAAACTTTAATAATTTTTTTATGCATGTGCTCCTTGGCATGACTGCACACCAACAAACAAAAAACTATTAATATAACTATATTCAGAATAAACTATATACAGATCTTAGTACTAATATAACTATGGTGAGAAAATTCTGTGCTTGCAAAACTATGGGGTCAGCAACGGTTATATGCATTGATAAAATTGGGACTCTGACTCTCAGTAACAATACAGTACGTGTACATTGCAAAGGTGCTGCTGAGATGATACTTGCAATGTATAGCTTTATTACTTTATAGCTTGAGTTTAACTAAAATTTATCATGAACCTAACTAAAATTTGACAAAGCCATACATTCTAATTACATTGATTGTAATGGCACAGGGAAATCTTTTGCATTTATTTACAGAGATCTGAATCAAAGATATAAAATTGTGTTTAATAGAAGAGATATGGATAGAGACAACATATTTAGAGACGATGAATTAGTATATTTTATATCCATCCGAACAGAAAGGGCACAAAGATACTAACAAGGGACACAACTTATTTTTCATTCTTTTTTTTCATTATTCTTCTTAAATTTTCATAATTATATTTTTTATTTTTTATTTTTTGTCTCAAATTTTTTGAATGAAAAAAAAAATTAAAATAAATTAAATTTTCATAATTTGTTCTAGTTTATCACCAAATACAATACAGAAAATAATAGAATTTTGTGTTTCTGTCCTTTATGTCTTATTTTCAGTATCTTGTCTTGTCCTGTTCTAAAAAATAAATGCAATCTTGATAAAAAAGAACAGAATGAAATTGAGAAAATAACAATATAGAGAAATTTTTAAAATGTCAATTAATAAGATAAAATAACAATTAATTAATCAAGTAATTACAATTCACAAAATAAAGAAGCACAAAAACGTAAAGAGATATGTGAAATATGGAAAAAAGAAGAAGAAGCAATACCGATGGCAGCTCTAAGAAAAAATATGAAGGGAGAGAAAGCTGTATTGAAGAAGAAGCTCGATCCAAAAGCTTTTTACCACGGCAACGGTGGCGAAAACTGCAACAACAACAGTAACTATAGAATAAACAGATCTAAAACTGTGTTAATAGAAGCTGTAGTTCAATCTAAAAGCTTTTTACCGCAGCAACTACAACGATAACAATGGCAGAAATTACAGCGGTAACGATAGTAAAAACTGCAGCAATAACGGTGCCTATAGAACAAATAGATCTAAAATTGTATTGATAGAGAAGGTGGCTCAATTCAAAAGTTTTTTATTGTGATAACTGTGACGGAAATAAAAAAAAAAATACAACTGCAACGACAGCAAAAACGACAATTACAACTGCATAAAAAAAAAATTAGAGTATTTTGTCGCCATTTTTTCTTTTTTTCTGATTCTCATTTTTATAAATTCAGAAAAGCAGAATTTTGAGTGAGAGTGTTAAAAAATTCTCTCAAACAAATATAAATCTTGGATTCATTAATTATATCTTTTAGCTTGATCTCAAATCCTGACTAACGTTTCGTAAACAAACTTTGTAAAAAAAATTTAGATTTTCGAGGCAACTCAAAATAAATTTCAATATTTTCAAAAGTAAATTAACTTAAAAAAAATCTTTTATTTATTTATCAATTCGAATTGTTCATATATATAATCTTATATAAAAGTTTATAATAATGGCCTTATGAATCATGTAAATCCAATATTTAATTCACCATCATTTATTAGGCAAAATAAGCTAAGGATGATGTCACATCAAACATCTGGCTGGCCTATAATATTATGTCCATTATTTCATTGCTGATTTGATTATTTCCACTTGGTCCGCCACAAAACATGCTTGCTTACCAGCAAACCTACCCATTTCACTCACTAGTCACTACTCCTACTTTGACTGCCTTCCAAGTCAAACAACACAAACATCCCTCTAATCTTCTTTAATCTCATTCTCTTTCAATTCCCTTCCAAATAAGAAGTTGCTTTTATATCCTCGTCAACATCACAACTAACAAATCACTGTATAACACTTTTTTTTTTTATGGCTCTTCCTTTACGTTAGTTAATTATATCGAGGAGTGCTGTACATATAAGTCATTTGGTTTACAAATTATACAAGTTGGGAAAAACTTAATAAAAAGCACGTTGATTCATATACGATTTTTTATGGCGTGCTTCGCGTTTCTCCTTCTCCTCCTCCTCTTCCTTCTTCTTCTTCGCATTCTTCTTCTCCTACTCTTCTTTTTCCTCTGTGAAAACGAGTTTCTTGCCAAATTTGATCTCCTTCGTGCGTTCTCTCTTTGCCTTTTCATTCGGTGTTTTATCTACGTTTATTATTGGTATTCTTGCTTTGTTTTTTTTTCGATTTTCATGGTTTCTAAAATCAAGTTTTGAAATCGTTTTGAAGATAATGAAACTTCAGAAATACACCCAAACGGTTACAGAAATACACCAAAATAATTACAGAAATACACCCAAAGAATTACAGAAATACACCCAAACGGAATTTACCCAAACGATTATAGAAATACATCCAAAGGATTACAGAAATACACCCAAAGGATTATGAAAATACACCCAAAGGATTTAAGAAATACACCAAAAATTCATTGAAGTACACTTTATGCATAATTCAGAACTCTTTCTCTTTCTCCTCCTCATATTCTGCTGCTTCTTCTTCTTCAAAAATGATTTTAGAGCTTGATGTCAAAAAACAATGGAAATCGAGAATAATGAAGAAAGAAAATAGAGAGAAAAGCACGTAAATGAAGAAGGAGAAAGAGAAGGCAAAAAACGAAAGAAAAGAAGAAGAAGAAGAGGAAGAGGAAGAAAAACGTGCAGCAAGAAGAAGAAGAAGGTATAGAAGATGAAGAGGAAGAAGATGAAAAACGTGCAATCAAGAAGAACGAGGAGAAACACGACGATGAAGATGAAACACTTCAAAAATGGAAGAAGAAGAAGAATGTGCAACAAGAAAAAAAAGAAGGTAAGAGGAAGAAGATGAAAAACATGCAATCAAGAAGAACGAAGAGAAATACGACGATGAAAATGAAACACTTCAAAAAATGAAAAAGAAAAAGAGGCACGGAAAAAGAAGAAAAAAGAGAAAAAAAAAAGAGGAGGCATGGAAAAAGAAAAAGAAAAAAAATAAATTATATGACTTGTATGAAAAAACGCTTATATGTGAAGAATTTTTCAATTATATAATTTTTTTTAAATACCCCTTCTAATCTTTCATATCTGCCTAATATTAGAGGATGAATTATACGGTGCAGATGTTATTTTAAAGAGATGAAGAGATGTTGACACGTAGCAGAATCATACCGCAGAAAGAGAAGATGGTCTGGTTACAAGGAAGATGGCTCGGCTGTTGAACCGCACAGCTGATGCACCAAAGATCCGTTACATGCAGTGAAGATCCGTTACGGAAAAGGGAAGAATTTTGTTTTTTTTTCTGTGAGGAGAAGGAGATTGGCTACAGTGTTAGTGTTATTGGATTTTGTGCTCGTTTCGTTAATTCGTTCGTTCTCGTTCATTAGTTCCTTTCTCTGTTGCTTCCACGCCCGTAAGGCCAGTAAAAACCTCTAAAAAATAATAATCATCAACAAGCAGGAGCAGTTGTCTCCAAATAAAAGAAGAAAAAAAGCAAGCAGGAGCAGCGATCCTGAACCCAATATGCTTAGCTTCCAAGCGCAGCGAATCAAGATTTCGAACCGCAAAGGCACACTCAGAAGAACCTACATTGATATTGTTGTCTCATCACCTTCCACATCGCATAAGGAGCAGAGTTGGTCGTCAAGTGTCAGCGTGGGAAGTGGATCCATGGGGAGGGAGGCGTTAGAGCAGCTGGAATTAGAATCAATCTGTCTTTGCGGCAGTCATCAAAGGCAGCCATGGATACGATGGTCTGCTATTCGAAGAAGGGTCGTCAATTGCCAATGAATGAGGAAGAAGATGGTAAGAGTTTCTGCAATTGGGCTGCAGGTCTGGATTGTGGTTGTCCATAGAATCTAAGTCCAGTTAGATCTGTTTAGTCTGGTCCGGACTATGTCAAAAATCTAATTTAAAGAAGCTCAGCAAAAAAATTTGTTACCTAGCAAATTAAGGCTCAGTAGCAGGTTCGTTCAGTCGTGCTTTTGCTTTTTGTAGCAATTTTTTTAAAAAATCGTAATTTGACGTTCATAATTAAAAATGAATAAGTAAGTTATTTAAAAATAAAAATAAATAAGAGATATTTAGTTATTTAATGTAAAAAATATATAAAATAAATAAATTTAAATTAAAAATGAATACATTGTTATTATGTGTTTTAAAATGAAAATGAAAATGTAGTAAAAAAATCGAAATGAATATTTCTAAAATAATTATCTATTAACGGGTCAATAGACATAAGTCAATTTTTTATTATTTTTAAGAAATTAATTTTTGTAGGTTTATCTTTAAAATTATGAATTTAGTACAATAATTTAAAAAATAAAAATGTAAATATTTAGAAATAAATATACAAATTCTAAAAGTTATTAAATTTTAGAATCCATAAAATTTTTAGCCGTAAAACTATGTAGGATAGTAAAAAAATTTATTGTGTTATTATTATAGAAATAAAATGAATATAAAATATTCATAAAAAAA
>NC_029781.3:24552617-24585396 GCF_000817695.3 Arachis duranensis
TTTATGATTTAATTTTTAATATTATTTAATTTAAAATAAAGATAAAAAAATATTCAATGTATTCTTTGTCTCCTTTTCTCTATTTTAAATCAATTATAAACAAATACATGTACTCAAAAATTAAATTGAATACCCATTTAAGAAATTAATATTTTGTTGTGTCTTTAATATATCAATCAAATAATTAATGTGGTATACCAATCAAATAATATTGTGAAATATAAAATTATTATATTTATGTTGTATGAAACATTTAGTTTAATTTAAATTAAAAATAAATATTCATTTATGAGCAAATTTTAAGTATAATACACTATAGAATCAATTATTTAAAAAATTAAGATAATTGGCTCGTTCAATACAAAACTGTTTGAGAAGAAAAAAATGAGATTTAATTTAAAGGATAAATTTTAATGTACTCAAGTAAAAAAAACACGTTACATAGTCAATTATAACAATAATTTTATCCTATACAAAATAGTTTATACAAAAAATATGAGTTAACAAGATGTTTTTGGCCAACCTTCAGTTCATTGTTGAAGTAAAGAAAACACATATGAGCTAGATAAAAAAGAAAAAATAATTTGAGATCATGAATCAAACTAACCACAGAAAATATAACATCCGAAGATTTCGAATCAGGTTTATTATTTAATAACTAATTAATTAATTAATTAAAATATACATAGTAATTATTATTATAAATATTTTACAACTTAAAAATATTTAAAATAATTAATATTTATTTTAATTAATTTAAATTAGTTGAATAGTTATCTCATTTGTCTTTAAAATAATTCTCAAGTCGCTGAGTTAGGAAATTCGTACAAAAGAATTGTATTTGTCTTTATAATAGATTAATTTTTCATTAATAGCAATACTTGTAGACCTTTGTCTCAAAACAATATAATCAACATGTTATTTGTTAAAACTTCACATTTTATGAAATAATTTTTAAATTTTCACATTTATAAACTTATGTCGTTACAAAAGTTATTACATTGATTAATATTTTTTAATAACATTGTGTATCGAAACACCATCGTTGAGTATTAGTTAGTGTGAAGAGAAACCAATAATAACTTTTGTTATTCTATATATAAATTATTCTATTAAAAAGTAAATTAATTTTCCTAAATTTATAAATACATTTTCTTCTAATTTCGTACACCATTTTATTTGACAATATTTACCATTAAAAAATAGCAAATAATCTTACTATCCCACAATATATATATGATGTGCAAAATAATTTCTTGTCTTGAAATTATTGGTTAGTGAGATAAAATTTCATATATTGTTGCTAAACACAATATTATTATGTTTTTTTTTATAAAAACCATTGAATGGAAGAATCGTTAGTAAAAAGATGAGGTTCTCTTATAATATGTATGACTTTTTATGATAATAAAATAAAAATTAAAAGCATAAAATAATATTGTGTATATTTAAGTTAATTTTAATCTTCTTTAATAACCATATTTGTCATAACGTAACTGATAAACAATGATAGTTAATACGGATTGTATATGCTTTGAGTATGCTATACATTTTATGATTTTGTACGGAACAATATTAATTTTAATTTATATATTTATTATTGGGTATTAAAAATAAAAAGTTTTTGTATCGTCAGAATTTTTCCAACCTTCCTCAACTCTGGTCCTGATTAGGCCTAAAAGATCACCTACCTCGTTGGACATAAATGTAATCCAATCAATTTTCATCCGATAGTGCTATACATTCGCAGGATCATAGGAGAATCACATTCGCATAATCATAGGAGAATTAACTTTAGCGAGATAACAATATGGTATTTAGTTACCACATGAAAATTTTTGTATATATAGAATTATCAATGAATTATGTATGGCTTTTGATGAAAATGATATATTCAACATGCATATTGTTTGTTAGGTAAAAGATAACCAACTGAATTACTACATGGTCAAGTTCCATCAATAGCGGTAGAATGCCTAACCCGAGACATTTTTAGACTATAATATTTGTCAAACAAACAATTAATAAAACACTCATCCATATCTTCTCATTTTGAGTATATTTATACATAAAAAAATGTTGAAATAGCAAAAGTGATAAAAGGAATGATGATTTTTATAATTTTGTGTGGCTATCTATATATAATTATATAGAAGATCAGAAGACTATGATTATGTAACAAAATTAGTTTTATTTACTGCATTCAATTTGAATAAGTAAAAAAATATCTAATTTCATTTTAGTCCTTAATTCACATGATTTAAATTTAGCTCAATATATATGAGTTGATTTGATTTAATTATTAGTAAAAAATATATTGAGAACCTATTTTATGCATAGATTTATTTTTTTAATGATTAATTAATTAACGCAAATAATTAGTATAGTTAATTTGATTTAATAAATTAAAAAAATAAATTTAAAAATACTAACAAAATATTAAAAGAAATAAATTAAAAATACTACCAAATTAATTTGATATCAATGATAATAAATTATGTGATCTTTAAATATCTAATTAAATCAATTAATTGATATAGTTGATTTATCATAATAATTTGTATTTAATGAATTAAAAGAAACAAATCGCTAAACCCTCTCATAAGCACGCATGTCACGTCAACTCCATCATTACGTGCAAAAACCTGATTTTTATATAATAGAATAGATAATAAATAGAAGAAAAATTCTCCACGTACAAGCATTTTCTCATACAAGTTATACAAGTCATTTATTTCTTCTTCTTTTTCTTTCTCCATGCCTCCTGTTTTTCTTCTCCTTCTTCTTCTTTTTCCGTGCCTCTTCTTCGTTTTTGAAGTGTTTCATCTTCATCGTCGTGTTTCTCCTCGTTCTTCTTGGCTGCACGTTTTTCATCTTCTTCCTCCTCATCTTCTGCACCTTCTTCTTCTTCTTGCTGCACGTTCACCTTCTCATTCTCCTTCTTCATTTACGTGCTTTTCTCTTTGTGGACTTTCTTCGTTATTCTCGATTTTCATTGTTTTTTGACATCAAGCTCTGAAATCATTTTTAAAGAAGAAGCAGCAGAAGATGAGGAGGAAAAAGTGAAAGAATTCTGAATTCATAAGGTGTACTTCAACGAATTTCGGGTATACTTCTTAAATCCTTTGGGTGTATTTTCATAATTCTTTGGGTGTATTTCTGTAATTCTTTTGGTGTATTTCTAAAATCGTTTGGGTAAATTCCTGTAACCGTTTGGGTGTATTTCTGTAATCCTTTGGGTGTATTTCTGTAATTATTTGGGTGTATTTCTGTAATCATTTGGGTGTATTTATGAAGTTCTATTATCTTTAAAACGATTTCAAAACTTGATTTCAGAAACTATGAAAATCGAAAAAAAAAACGAAGCAAGAATACCAGTGATAAATGCAGATAAAACAACGAATGAAAAGGCAAAGAGAGAACGCACGAAGGAGATCAAATTTGGCAAGAAACTCGTTTTCATGGAGGAAGAAGAAGAAGAGTAGGAGAAGAAGAAGGAGAAGAATAAGGAAGAAGAGGAGGAGAAGGAGGAATGAGAAGCACGCCATGGAAATCGTACATGGGTCAGCGTACTTTTTGTTAAGTTTCTCCCAACTTGTATAACTTGTAAACCAAATGACTTGTATACGTAGCACTCCTCTAAATAGAATATATGATTTTTTCTAAATTCTTGTTTTTCAATGAGCGTTAAGTTTGTTGTCAAATTCTATATTACCTTTAAAATTTTAGCGTAATTGAGTATGAAATGAATTAACTCAAAAAAATTAATATGTAAATCACATTATTATTACGAATTACTTTTTTAACATAATTAGTGGTACTTATTTGAACTATTAAATTTAGCTTCTACTGATATTAAAGTCAACCTATTTTATTATCTTGTACCTTCAAAAAATTTACACGACTAATAGTTTTTTGAGAATATAACAAGATGTGGTTATACGTTTGACTTCGTTTATGATTCATTTTAAATCTAACTCAATTCTCTATAATTTGTGTCTAGTAGCCATTTTCAAATTCTAAAGGTAGAAAATTGTTCAAGTCTTAAAAAGGTAGAAGTCAAATTGATACTTCACCTACACGTGAATTAGATTCTAAAAAAAGTGTGACTATGATTGTTCTTCTTTTATTCTTCTTTTGTGATTTACGATTATGTTTATTTTTCTTATTTCATTCGAAGATCTTTTTATTATCCAAAGATATTTTTGTTTGATTTATGATTATGTTTATGATTTTTAATTTATTGAAAGATCCATTCCATTTTATTTATTTATGCAAAAGTTATTAATCTTGTGTTATTTATTTTACTTTGTTTTATGGCCTACGAGAGCATCAAATCAAGGTTTATGAGTTTGTATTTTATGTGTTTTAATGCTATAGGCATTTCATATGTGTCATATATGTCATAACATAAGTAAATAAGAAGCATATAAAAATCATACTACTCTGACCAACAAAGACTTTTGAAAAAATAATATTGCATCATCACTGTTTTTATTTTAACACTCGGAGTGGTTAGGATGGATACAATGCAACCGTATATTGTGAATTACTGAAAAACTTTTATTTTTCACTCTCTCCTTTCGTACCATCTTCAGGATACATATTAAGAAAATTAAAATTTTGTTGAAGGTACAAGATAATAAAATAAATTGTTTAAAATAAAGCATTAATAAACATAGGTGTATTGAGTGATTGCAATGGTGATTATGATCTTTTTTAGAATTATATGGTATGAATAAAGCTTGTTCTTATTTGTACTTTCATAGTTTAATACGTCAATTTTTATTCAACTAATATCCATTTAAATAAAAACAACTTATTCATTATTTATACATATAAATTATTTTAAATATGTAATTTCATATTCTTTTAAAAATATTTCGTAAAATTTTGAATATCAACTACTAATATAATTAAAAAAAAGGGCTTAGACTCAATTTAAAAATATTAGGCTGTTATAGGAAAGGACGGTGCATTAGACGGGATTGAGACAAATTAAAAACTTAGAGGAATAATTGCTATAAATTGAGTAAGTAATTTGGATAATAAAAAAATGACTGTAAAATTTGTAAATGTAGTGAATAGAATAAGGACAATTATCAATAGGCATCAACGGAAATTAAATTTATTTAACGTATAAAGACCTTCTATCATTCAAGCATTAATGGAAATTAAATTTGAACACGAAAACTGCATGAAAGTTTCTACTATCAATTAATCGCATTGCTATTAATTTTTGTCAATTTTTGTTTATAGTTGTGTTTAATAAAAGTGTTTTTTTAGATGTGTCTAATAAAATGTCTTTTTTATTACTGTATTTAATAAAAATATCTTTATAAATATATTTTTTAAACGTATCTCTTTATATATGTGTTTAAAATATAATAATTAATCATTATTAACAATAAGTTGATAAATAATATATTATTACTCCATACTTTTCCTTTTACTATACGTCGTACCTGTTATAAGTGTCGTTAGTTTTATTTATTTTTATCCATTTTATTTAATTTGAATCCAATTTGTAAGACTTTAAAGTAATAAATTTTTATTTTAATAATTCTCATACATAGAAGAAATTCTTGCTTAGATTTTATTTTTGATAGTGTGAATTGAATATTTAGCCTTAGAAAGTATTTATTTTTTTACGAATTCGTGTGTAGGTATTATCATCAGAAAATTTATCGAAGAATATTATTAGTTATAGTTTCCCATATACTATTTGGTAATGGGAGTGGATTAGATTATCGAAAAATTAAGTTATTGAAATGATTTACTTTAATCAAATAGGTAAATACTGTTGGAGATGATATTAAGCTGGTATCTAATGGCTTACAAAAGCAAGCTGTAACTGATTATGGCTGAATAACCATAGTTAATTTATTTACCATATTGAGTTAGGTTTTAGTAAAGTTAATTTTCTAATAACTATAAATAGTGGATAACAATATGTACTCCTCTTTTACTCAGTCATTGGTTTTCAATTTTAGGTTTTGTATTTGTTCATATGACAAATCTACTGAGTCTTCTTCTTCCACCCCAATATTATTTTCTTCACCAAAATCAGATCTAGACCACGATTTCTTCATGATGCGGTGAGCGTGGAAGATCGTGAAAGAGGTGAAGTTTTGGCCACAAATACAGTATTGAGTTAGCATCAATGGCCGACACTCCTTCCAACCTAATGTCTGGGGGAAATCATGGGTCACATGAGAACCAGGAGCTTTCAGCTGGTGAGCTTCGAAATCTAGGTCGCATTCTAAGCCAACTCTCGAGTTTGCAGCCACAGAGCGCGAAATCGAGTACCAATTTGCTTGCGGATCCAGCAAGTGTTTACTTCCTACATCCAGGTGAGAATCCTGGAGTTTCTATTGTCTCAATTGTGCTGAATGCTAAGAATTACAATTCCTGGTCAAGAGCTATGAAATTAGCGCTGAAATCAAAGAATAAGATAGGTTTTGTTGATGGAACCATTGTGAAACCAGATAAAAATGATCCTGCATATGTAGCATGGGATAAATGTAATACTTATGTTGTTTCTTGGTTAAATCTATCATTGAGTGTTGAGATTGCACAGAGTGTTGTTTGGAATGAAACTGCTGTAGATTTATGGCTTGATTTGAAGCACAGGTATTATCATGGAGACATATACAGGGTTGCTGAATTAGAAGAAGAGTTGTATGCTATGAAACAAGGGAATTTAAGCATAACAAATTATTTCACCAAGTTGAAGGCTATTTGGGAAGACATTGACAGTTTCAAACCAGTTCCACAATGCAAGGAATGCTCTGAAAAACGTGACTGTGGCTTAGGAACTATGAGAGATTATCGAGATGAAACTTATGCAGTGAGATTTTTAAGAGGATTGAATGAGCAGTATGGGATTGTGAGATCCCAAATCATGCTGATGAAGCCTCTTCCAGACATCAATGAAATTTTTTCTCTACTTATTCAGCAAGAGAGACAGTTTAATGGATCAGATTTAGAGACTCAAAACTTTACAGCTTTGGCCAATTCAATTCATAATTTCAACAATAATTCAAGCAGTGTTTCCAGAGGAAGAGGACGAGGAATCCGTGGAGGTAGAGGTGGAAGAGGAGGAAGAAATTCAGCACCTAAGACCTGTTCTTATTGTCACAAGGCAGGGCATCTTGTGGATACTTGTTACCACAAACATGGATTTCCACCTCATCTACAGAGGCAGAAATGGCCACGAGAGACTAGCAATGGAGCTATGGCCAATAATATTGTTGCTGGAATTGAAGGGAGCAGTACCAACAATGTCAAGCAGGACAAGGAAGCTGATGGTCAATCCCAATTCAATCAGAGTTTGAGAGATGCACTGCTTACCTTTCTTCGGCAGGAGTGTGCACAGTCTTCTCAAGGAACAAGTGTGAGAGATGTCGATCAATCAAATGCAGGAAATGGAGGTATACCTTTAGAGACTTATACACTTTGCATGAGCTCTCATATTGCACGATTATTGTCAGTAAAAACTTTTTTTTTAAATTCTTGGGTGCTTGATACAGGAGCTACTGATCATGTATCACACTCATTGCATTTTTTTACAAATTTTAGACATATTAGGCCGATTCTGGTAAAATTACCAGATGGAACACACACAACTGCAACTATAAGTGGAACTGTGGTATTTTCAGCTACATTCTATCTCACGGATGTGCTGTACATACCAAGTTTCAACTTCAATCTTTTATCTATTTCCAAACTTACAAAAGGCTTGCATTGTGAATGTGTTTTTACTGACAAACTTTGTGAGATACAGAATCGGACCTCTTTGAAGATGATTGGCACAGCTAGAGCAAAGCATGTATTATACATGATGGATTTTCCCGCATTAGAGTTAGCACACAGGGACAACATGGAAAATACAACATACAATAGGAGTACTAGGATTCTAGATCCGCAAAATTATAGTGACAAGATTTTACTTTCTTCTAATCTTAGGACAGCAAATTCGGTTACACAAACTTCATGTTTTTCTGTTGAGAATTTATGGCATTTTAGATTGGGTCATGTACCACAAAACAAATTTGATATTATCAAACAAATATATCCTTGTGTGCAATTTCCTATATCTACTTGCTCTAAACCATGTGATTTTTGCCATTATGCCAAGCAAAAATGGTTACCATATACCCTTAGTGAAACAACAAGTTTAAACAGTTTTGATTTAATACATATTGATATCTGGGGGCCAATGTCACTTATTTCTCTACAAGGTTATAAATATTTTTTAACTATAGTAGATGATAAAACCAGATTTGTATGGATTTATTTCATGAAATTAAAGTCAGAGGCCAGCAGTTTGGTTTAGAATTTTGTTGCCTATGTGAAAACTCAATTTAATTCTCAAGTAAAGATTATTCGAACTGACAATGGTCCTGAGTTTAAACTTGATATTTTTTATAATTCACAGGGTATAATGCATCAAACATCATGTGTTGAGACACCTCAACAAAATGGTATTGTTGAGCGGAAACACCAACATATTCTTAACATTGCAAGAGCATTAATGTTTCAATCATCCTTGCCAAAAAAATTTTGGAATTTTGCTATTGGTTTAGCTGTTCATTTAATTAATAGACTTCCGACTCCAGTTTTAAAAAATAAAACCCCTTATGCTACCTTATTTGGCAAGGATGCAGACATTAGTAACCTTAAAGTGTTTGGATGCTTGGCTTTTGCTTCAACGTTAATTCATGGACGAAAAAAATTTGATAAACGAGCAAGAAAGAGTATTTTTCTTGGTTACCCACCTGGCACAAAAGGATATATTTTGTTTGATATTCACACTAGAGAACTATTTTTGTCTCGAAATGTGGAGTTTTATGAACATTATTTTCCTTATAAATCCTTTCATGATGATATGACCAAAAATTTTATAAGTGCTTCTTCTCTACCTATTGCTGATTCTAATTTTAATGAATTTGATCTTTTCACTTATGATTCTTTAGATGCATTTCATCCATCTCATGTAAATATTGATTCTTTTCATGATCCTAGGGACCCTACCTCACTTAATGATTCACATGTAGTTTCTCCTAGTCCACCAAATAATGCATAATCTAATTCTCATTCAAATGATAACATGCATCATCAGGATCTTAGAAGATCAACTCGTATACATAAACCACCTTCTTATCTTCAAGATTATCATTGTATGTTACTTAGAACAGGAAGCTCTAGTAACCAATCATGTTCCAAGTGGTACGGTCTATCTCACATGGTGGATTATGGGAAGCTATCCCCTACCCATAGAGCCTTTTCCCTAGCAATAACCACAACAGTTGAACCGAAGACTTATGAACAAGCTGTGCAGCACGAATGCTGGAGAAATGCAATTAGTGCGGAATTACTTGCTCTTGAGAAGAATAAAACTTGGTCTATCACTTCTTTGCCTTTTGGAAAGCGCCTCATTGGATGCAAGTGGGTTTTTAAAGTGAAGTTTCACCCAGATGGTAGTGTTGAACGCCACAAAGCACGTCTTGTGGCTCAAGGTTTTCGTCTAAGAGTTGGCTATGATTACTTTGATACATTCAGTCCGGTTGTAAAAATCACTACTTTGCGACTTATTCTTTCTCTTGCTGCGGTACATTGTTGGAAACTTCACCAATTAGATGTTAATACAGCATTCTTGCATGGTGAGTTGCAAGAAGAGGTTTATATGAAACCCCCCCAAGGTCTCGATGTTTCAAATGGTGCTGTTTGTAAGTTGGATCGTTCTTTATATGGCTTGAAACAGGCAAGCCGTCAATGGAATTTAAGATTAAGTAGTTTTCTTCAGCAACATGGCTTTATCAAGTCTCCTCATGATCACTCTTTGTTCACCAAGCACACTAACCTCGGCTTGGCTATTATTATTGTTTATGTTGATGATCTTGTTTTATCTGGAGATAATTTATTTGAAATTGAAGCTATTAAAAGGGCTCTTGATGCTGAATTTAGTATTAAGGACTTAGGCCGGTTGAAATTTTTTCTTGGAATAGAAGTTGCCCGTAGTTCTGAAGGGATTGCTTTGTATCAACGTAAGTATACTCTTGATTTGCTTGAGGAATATGGTATGCTGGAAGCTAAACCTGCTTCAGTTCCTATGCTGTATAACGGAAAACTTTCTAAGGAGAGTGGCATAAGATTACAAGATCCATTACAATATAGAAGACTACTCGGACGACTGTTATATCTCACCAATACTCGTCCAGACATTGCTTTTGCAGTTGGGAAGCTCAGCCAATTTTTGGATTGTGCAACTGATAACCATTACAAGGCAGCACTACATGTTCTTCGATACATCAAGAAATCTCCTTCTAAAGGTCTTTTCTTCTCTTCAAATAATGATCTCAAATTGACTGGTTATGTTGATTCAGATTGGGCAACTTGTTCCGATACCCGTCGATCAATAACTGGGTATTGTTTTTTCTTAGGTTCTTCATTAGTGTCTTGGAAGAGTAAGAAGCAAACAACTGTAGCATGTTCTTCCTCAAAAGTTGAATATCGTGCCATGGCATAAGCAACTCGGGAAGGTCAATGGCTTCTTTATCTTCTTAATGACTGCCATGTATCTCATCCTCACCCAATCAATCTCTATTGTGACAATCAATCTGCGCTGTACATTGCAGCTAATCCGGTTTTTCACGAAAGAACCAAGCATATTGAAGTAGATTGTCACATTGTTCGTGAAAAGTCTCAAACAGGAGTGCTGAAATTGCTACCTATTAAATCAGCTCATCAAATACTAAAGAGGAATTGTGTAAATTAGAAGTACTTCATTATTAGAGTGGAATATAATAAACGAATAAGGAGATGTAAATTTAAAAAAAAAATTAATGTCTTTCTTATTTTATTTAAAGGACTGTATTTAATAAAATGTCATTAATTAATATTTTAACTGTTTAACTCTCTTGATTACTATTATTATTACTATTTGAAATTTGAAACAACCGAATGTGATCATAACAAAATTTAAATAACAAATTGGGTTGACCGAAGAAAATACATTTTGAAGATGATAGGGTAATAATTTTTAAATCTGACACACCATTCGAGCGTCTTGCTACTATTAGACAAAGACAAGAATAAAAAAGATGAACTAATAAAAAGAGGATGATGTATTTATAATAGTTAGTAAATTTTTTTGTTTTCGTTTGCTTTTGTTGGTCAGATTATAATAAATCGAGTGAATATTTATAACGATTTAATTTTTATAATCCTATCTTGTTTCCTTAATTAATTGCAGCGTATAACCCAATTTAGAAAATGACATGCATTGTTTCTATGTAACATTATGCATACGGTTCTATTAAGGTTCACGTACAACAAAACATTAGTCATAGAAAGATAAAGTTGCAGCTGACGCAACACAACATACGGTAACAAGGTCAACCTAAACTGAGAGATGTCTATTAGATAAGAAGAAAGCATAGTTTCCAGGGAGGCCGCACGCAATGTTCTGGCTTCGCATGTGGTTCATGAGCAGGGCATGCGCCCCCCAACACTAAACCGCGTCGGATTCGGAATCGGAGGGAAACTCACGTTGAAGGAGACGCCGATGATGCTTGTAAGCTGACCTCATCCTTTCATATCGGGACCTCAAGCTGTCTAGTTGCTGTTGTAGCCGTTTGATGACTGTTGTGGCCTCGTCCAGCAAATCATGATTGTAGTTGTTGATGTGTTTTCCATAAAGGTTGAGCAGCTTCGTGATCATAGCCGCGGCGGCATCCTCACGTTCCAAGTGTTGGTCAGTAGAGTATCTCCCCGCTGCGGTCATCTCCGGAGTACCAGGACCTGGTGGGACAGAAATGAGAAACCTTTGGACTAGTCCCCTATCCGTGAGTTCCCTTAGCTGTGACTTAAAAACCGGTGGTGGGCGGTTTATCTCCTTGCAAAGTAGTCTTAGAGAAGTCTGTCGGCTAGTATATATGGCGACCTTACTCCAGTCACGCTCGCGTAGGAAGCAGAGATCTGTCATTTGAAAAGGAATGTAATCCGTTGGGTCTAAAAAAGAAGCGGACATAGGATGCGATGCCATTCGGATTTTAATAATATTACAGGACATATGGGTTCAGGTTAGAGAGACTGACCTCCTTGCTCGCGTTCAGCAATGGACAGCTGACGCAGAGTTTCGTCCGGCCATTGTAGTAGTCTTGGTTGTGTACTTAGAACTATAGGTGTGGAAGGACCTCCTTCATGTTGTGTTGCTTGAGCTATGAGCCCCCGGACGTGTTGAATGGCAGCAACCTCAACGACGCTTGGGAAGTGGTGGGTTGGGTTCCACATAAGTTGATAATTCGGTACGTTTTCAGTTTTATGTATGTGGAGGTGTGATCACGTGATTAGTGCGGGTTGATGTCCCTTGCCAGGATGGAGTTAAAGGAATTTATAGTTGCTCCGTTCCTATAGAGAGATGATTCGAAGAGAACGGGCTGCCAATTTTTAGATGTGCACCAGGGGAAGAGTTTCTTTCCACTTGTCTTGTTTCGTGCTTCGTAGGGCTAGACTCAAGACGAAGCTATGGGAACCTAACTAGGTGGTCAATAAATCAGATTTTCTTTTTGGCTTTAAAAAAATTTAAAATTTATTAATTGAAAATAATAAATTTTAATTTGAAACTAAAAACGTATATGATTACATGTAGTATAAAAATTTTATTTATTTAGTGGATAAGTAGTACACTTTTCTTATCTAAAGTAATTATTGATTGAGAAGAAGAATTTTACTTCTATTTAAATAATTAAACATCAGTCCAGCAATGATCTGATTGACTAATTTCACGAGGAACATTCACAAAAAAGAAATTAAGACGAAAATTATCAGCACTGCTTTTTTCTTCTATGGATACTAAATTAAGTTTAACCTAATACATGCAGATACACATGAAATTGAACAACATAATTTTTTAAATAAATTTTTACCAAAAATAATTTTGTCTATAATTTCAGTCGCCAAAAAAACAATATCGTAATAGAGTCAAATATATTGATTCGGATATAATCATTATGATTTTTTTCATCACCGAACACGACAAACATGGTCATAAGAATAGAACCAGTGATCGAACTTAATAGGTTACTAATTCACTGTTTTCTTCGTTCAAACTCAGTATTTTAACACCAATCTTCATTAAAAAAGTTAACAAAAATTTTTGACAATATTTATAGAATAAAATAAATTCTTTTTTGTAGAGAGATCGCTACATCCTTACATGATTTTGTAATTTATTTTTTTCTTCTGATAACGTTATTTGAGAGTATATTATACTGAAATTCTTATTTGTACACCTTCCTATAAAATAGAGAAGGTGTATCTCATGTAGTGATGAGAGGACAAAAGAGGGAAAAATAAATATTTTCTTTACCTCATATAATTTTCTTGAAACCTAGAACGGTTAATTTTAATATTAAAAGAGTATCAAACGAACATCCTGATGAAATTATTATACTTCTTTCCATACACCTATTTTTATTGTTAACATTTTTTAAGAAAATAAAATTTTAAGATAGATACAAGTGGAGTCTTAATAATTTGTGTTTATATTACAAAATCAGAATCCTTTCTTGTGTGATAGGAGTGGTAGAAAATTGGTGTAATATCCATAAGAACCTCATCAAACATGTTGTGGTTATATTTGTTTGTTGTTGATAACAAAAATACGCAAAAGCGATTTGAGAATGTAAAATAGCAGAAATTAACTATTATGGGTGACATAGTTACGGGAGTGAATCAATTTGTTATGCTTTAATATAAGTTATATGTAAAATTGAAGGAGAGTACAGAGTACGTTTTTACTATATTCGTCATCCTAAAATAATCAATTTCATAGACCATAGCAAGTTATATATAAAATTAAAGGAGCTTTTCTAAATGTGTAATAGATCGAGGCTCCAAAATTGGGATCGAGATCGTTAAATAGGGTTTGTCAAGGATTGAAGGAATGTAACCTTTAATGTACTAAACAAACCCTATCGTGATGACTCTCAATACCTTATTAAACATGGGAATGCGTGAGCTTTTAGATCTCGCTCCTTATTCGGACATGAAGTAAACGCATTGACTGACAAGTCGCCACCTTAATCTGTACATAGTTCGGTACAATTTTTCCAATGTCACCCAATCCTAGTGCATAAAATGAGATGAGATCCATGACGTAAGAAAGAACTTGTGCACCACACACTTTTAATCGTGGTCTAGTCACGGCACCGTTGTGATCACTTGTGGATGCCTTAGACGAGGTGTTAATTTTGTATGGTTGAGAGAACCGTACATATTTAGGAAAGCTTAAATTTTGAATTGAGAAGGCAAGTCCATGACTATGAGAGTGCATTCCTATATATGGTTGTGCATAGAGGTAAAACGGGACCACAACAAGGTAAAAAAAAAGTGACACGTAGGTTGTGTTTATGTATGATAACAAACTAATTTTTATATTCATTTTATATTAAATTTTAGGAAGTGGTAGATGTCCTTTAAAATAAAGTTTTTGTCGATTTTTATATAATATTCTGATGGGACAATTCTACTTCTCTTTGTTGACTATGACTAAAATGACACTATCATCTCCTCCATAAGTAAAATGTATATTTTCTTCTATTTTAACTTTTAAAAAATTTTTTCAGTTAGTTATTTTAATTTTTTTTGTATTAACTAATGTTAACTTTAACTTTTTTTTCAAGAAAAAATAAGTTATTTTATGTTACATAGTGTTACGTTGGGTAATTGGAGATTAATGGGTTGGACAAGTTTAGCTGGCCCAATCGTTTGAAAGATGAAACGTCCAAGTGAGTTCGCGATCCGAAGCCCCCGTCTGACTTGTGTAAGGAGGAATGGGGGGTGGTACCTGCAAGGACACTCCGATGCCTAAGTCAGCAAGGGTGCAAGCAGGCTTAGAGAGTATTGCGACTTAGAGATACCTGAGGGGTGTCAGGGTATTTATAGTGGTGAACCAATAACCACCGCTGAAGTAGTTCCATCTTTTAAGGTGGATAACCATCCCTTTATCTTAGGGAGGTTGAGATATGGCTCCTGGAAGTTGGTAGAGAGATTTTAGGGGCAGTTACTCATTTGAATGAGTGGTTATGCCAGCTAGTCTTCATCCCCGACTTCTTTAGGGTTAGTCGTGATAGGAACCGACTTCATATGGAGGAGGTCGGTAGAAGGCGAAGCTCAACCTTTTTGGGTTGGGCCTTTTGTTGGGACCTGGGCTTTATCGTTGGGTCAGAGTATGAACACATAGTATAATTAATTGAAGTTGTCCCGATAAGTCAATCTTCCTATAGTTAACTTAACGAATAATACCACAAAGCTAATTCATAAAAAAAATTTAGTTGACTACTTTAGTTCTCGACAAATTTTAATAACCAAATTGAATTAGTCTTCAAAAATTTCCTTAATTAAATCAGTCTTCATAACAAAGTATTTATCTATATTCACTTGAGTTACTGGTATAAGAATAAAAGAAAAAAAATTTATAAGGATTATTATGTTTTGTTTTTAAAGGTATAATGATGTATTTTTTTATAACATGGGTTTAATTGGTATAAAAATCTTGACAAAAGAGTACTCATAATCTGTTTAAAATTGTCTTATAGTAAATTTAAATATTTTTAAAGAAATTATATTCTACAAATTTTAATGTCAAGTACTCTTAGCAAAATTTTTTAATTTGATATAACTATAGACATTGCCAAAATATAATCAAAGATTAAAAAGACCAAACATAAACCCAACTATAGTTGTGGTTATATTCAACTATGGCAAACTCTTATGTATTACTCCTATAACTAGACCTTGTAGAATTATAAGCCCACCTTTTCCATAAGCAAATAATTTGGCGCCAATGTCCAATTTTTTCCCACCCTAACTGAGTAACTGGTGGGTACTGGAAATTTGATTGAGAAAGCGTAGATGGGACACATGAGAAGACATGAAGCGTGATTTTTGATAATTACCGAAACTGCCCTCAACTTTATCTTGTGCCACTCTTTTCTATCCCTCAGATAACTCAGTAAAGGGTATTTGAAGGAAAAGAAAGATAATTACTCAACTGGGTTGCCTCTTACTCACAAACTTTCTCGTGAACACCCATCCATTCACCTCTATTCTTTTCTTTGGGTGTGAGAGTGGGGGTTCAACGAAGAAATCAGGGTGAAGATTTCCATTGATTTTTAATCCCATGACCCATACAAGGCTAGGTTGACGAATATTTGCACTTACGAATCTTTGCAACCATGGCATGCATGATTATACAGAGAAGAAAAGGACACTGGACGTAAAGCTGGAGGGCACATTGATGCACTATTTCTCGAGATCTTTTTATGCATTGCGAATCATGTGAGTGTACTTGACTTGTCTTTTCTACTTTGTATGCATTGCTGATTTATTCTGCTTTACTATCATCCATGTGAGTGCCTGGTTATAGCTATGAGAATTGGATGAACAGCGATGACAGAGCCGTTAATGTTGTGGTGTCTCTGCATAACGAACACCCTTCGCATTGCAAAAATAATTTTTACAGACGGTCCGTCTTAGTGTTAGTAACCCACCGACGCTTGAGTCATGGGTGCGGCATCGTAAACCGTAACTGCGGCAGAGCATGCTGCATAGTTCATGATAGGATTTGGTCCTTCCTACCCGTTACCAACAAAACTATGTTGGGCCTACAGAAATGGGCCACAAAGTAACAACAAACCAAACGAGACATCTCATCAGACGCCCCAAAGGTATCATCAGCAAAAAGTAACAACAGAATAAATTGATTGTTGGCCCGATATCCCTTAATTTTGTTTCAGCCTAATCTTTTTTTTCTTCTTTTGGGCTAACCGAAATAACTAAATCCAAACCTAGACCGTCATCAAGCTCGGTCATACCCCAAACCCTAATTCGTGACTTTGGTTTCTATTCTCCGAGGATCTCATCAATGTCAAAGCTGACTTCCTACTCACCACCGGCGTCCCTCCTCACACGTCTCAAGGCACCGCCATTACCTTTTCCCCTATTTCTTTTCTTCGAAGCACCACCATCATCTTGTCCTCGCCCTCCCAAAGTTGCGATTTCCCCTCCTTCGTGTCCTGCCTTCACATCCTCGTCCCAGCTTTCACCTGGTATGAAAACTGAGTTGTTATTTGTTGGACCCATTCTTTTCCTAACGAATTAGGTTGCCATGGTGGTGATATAAATTCTCTGCATGCTGTTGAAAATGAATGTTAGTGTAACTCTTCGCTGATGACCTTGGTTGCCATTCTTAAAAAAAGATTTTAGGATACTAAAATTTAAGATTCATTATTTATATTATGTCAGATTTTTTATTTTCAAGTTAAATGTAGTAATTTTTTATTCTTTAGGTCATCATAAATTTTTAACCATGGAAATAAATTATTACAACAAGGAGGCTATAATTCAGAAAAAAATGACTAAAAATATCATAAGTATATATAAATATTTTGAAATCAATGGTTTTTTGTAAAAGTTTAGATCAATAAAAAAATATGAGACGATTAACTTGAAATATAATAAGTTTTTTTTTGGGATCTTAATACCAGATATTACATTGTGCATCATATTTTAACAGTAATTGCTTATGTTGATGTCCTCTTATCTATATATAACAGTTGAATAAAAATAATTTGAATGAAAGTTTTCTAAATTGATAAAATTTATAAAAAAATCTAACTTCTTCTGCTTGTAGTAATTATTATTGCATAGTTAGATATTATTTACTTCATTGTGATTCTAAATTTTAAGCTTATGTTTCTAATTGCAATGGAAGTCTACAACTTTGAGTTAGAGTGATGTATAAATTATTTAGATTTACAAATTCTTGCTTCATCAATGAGTACAACCAAGATCAGTCAAACTAAGCAAGCATAGTTATCGTAACCCAGACATATGTTAAGGATGATTATAATTGATGCTTCAGTTGTAGCCTTAGTGCAATAGGTATGGTATTGTGTCCAGCGAAAGAATAATTTTAACGGCTAATGGTGATCGTAAACAATTTAATAAAAATTGCATAATTAAATTTAAGACTTCTTACTACATTTTGTAGTGTAAATTAAATATCTATGACTATTTCAATCGCAAATAATGTTTGATTTGAATACATGCTTTGGCTACTCATGAATAGCAATTAGTTTTTATTCTTTAATTTGTATTCCAATGTCATCCACCTTGCAGGAAGTCAACGAGGACCCATTTTTCGGGCACAAAGAACACTAGCAACAAAATTCATAGTGGAGTGAAGCAAGCAACCCCAATTGAATCCTCTGGAAACGCGACGTGGTCATGCGCAAGATGGGAGACACCTCCGCGCAAACGGTGGTAAGTCAACACTTTTTAAGACTTTTTAACCATAGTAACGAGTTAGTTGCCCCATGGGACCCTTGGTGTACCCATTATGAATTGGATATGTCATGATGAATTAAAAGAAGAAAAAATTCTGTTGTCTAATCAAATGTTACTACAATCTCGTAGAATACCAATACCCTTATGTTGTGGTGGGTGAAAAATTTCTGTGTCTCCCATAAACTAATAACATTTGCTTTTCATTATTAAAATATTTAAAAATAAAGAATAATCCATTGAGTACATTAAGAGCACCAATACCCGAATAAAGACCAAAGCTTAGTAGAATGTCAAAGAATGTTAACCATTCCATCCTGAAATAAATTGTCTTGGGTTTATCTATAGTCGTGAACACTGCTTACGTAACGGATAATGCAAAATGGTTTTGCTTTTAAGAGACCTTTTATGCACATGCAACTTTCTAATTTGAAGCCTATGTTACCTGTCTTGAATTAGTTTATTTCTCTACACGCAATCGGATTATCTGTATTTTTTATTTGGTTTGGAACTCTTTTTTAATTTTTCCTTTTTTTGACTTAATTTTAACCTCTATAATCATATAAAAAGTACTCCAGTATTATTTGTAATAACTTCGTTTATTCTCTAGATATATTTAGTTATTTTTTTCCTTATTTTTGTCATAATTTTTTTCCATGTTATTATATCAAAATACTTTAGTAAATTTTAAATCCATATAACAAAATAAATAGTGCAATTAGTTACTCTCAATTCATGCGATACTTTATAATAAAAACAAGCATAAAAACATAATTTGTTTGTACAAAGATGCTTAACAAAGTAAATTTGTTAACATAATACGTAAAAAAGTAGCTAATTTAATATGTTGTAACATTTGAAACAGTAACAAAAATTATAAACACGGAGATAGTTATTGTATTTGACAAGGACTTGTTAATTTTTTGAAATAAATAACTAATTTTGAGTATTTCTAATATCAAATATATGGCACAATAGTTAAATATACAAAATTTTAATTTTCGGCCACTCTACTCTTTGATTCCCGGATCTGTCGCTGTGACTCTGAGGTTATTTGCTTTACTCAAGTAGTTTGTTGTATACTTCAGGTCAGCAGCGGCTGCTAGCGAGCGGGATGATGCATATACAGCCAGCAACCGGTCTTCCATTGTGGCTCATAGCCAGGTAAGATGTAACCCGATTTTTCTATATAATAAACGTTCGGCTCTTACACAACATAGTGTGTGATGCTCATATGACTTTCCAACCTATTCAAAATGTTTATATATTTTGATTCATGGCTGTAGGAGTGTAGCCATATCACCAAGAGTGTAGTCACAACCGTCTCGAGTTTGCAGTCCGACGTAAGACACCTGACTGACGCTTTTAATCGGCAGAATGAGATGTTGGCAGATATACGACGAACTATCGTTACCCTTATCTGCCAAAATAATCAGGATTTAACTTCGAAGGGTCTCACGAAGGTGTCCTCTGACTACGTGTGCAGTGGAAAAAAAAGTCACAAAAAGCAGCATTCAGACAAATATAAGGGTAAGAAACGGGTCACAGGGACCCCCAAATGTAGCATGTATGGTACAAACGACCCTACATACATACCACCGACGAAGACAGAGTTCAGCATGGATCACATGCCGTTTAGGAGCACAAGGGCAAAGAAGAAAACAAGGCAGCCGAGACGAGGTCGAAAGACAAAAGACAGAACAAAAAACCCGAAGTGGTAACATATTTGAAGTTGAATACTTTAAAGCTTTTATTGCAGATTTTTTTTTGTTGGAAATATTTCTCTACCAACCACTAGTCACTCTCTTCTTTCATTTAAGAGGTTATGTTGGTTGGAAAATTCTTTGATACTTTCAGATGAGAAAGGCTACTATGCTGACTATATTCATCAAGAGAAGAAAAGTGGTATAGGATTTTGTGTGCTTGTCTCTACTTGACACTGTCACTGTTACACACAGAGTCACCGTCACACATGTAGTTTTTCGTTTCTTATTATAAACTAAATTAGAGCTTAACATTTTGACTAATTTTTAAGAATCCTGTAACATTGGTTAATATAAAAACTTCATTTTATGATGTTCGTAAAAGCTACTAATCAGTTTATTTGAGATTTTAGTATAATTTAACACTTCCATCTCTATTTGCATTCTTAATTATTTATAGTTTATTTACTAAGTTAATAATCATAATTGTAGATTTCTTGTAATAATTGCAGTTTTAGTTATCTAGAAACATGAATTTGGTTTGTCAGCTAGCTAGGTTGGTGGAGTTAATACAGAAATAAGTTTTTGAATTAAAAAAATTAAAACAAATAACTAGAAATTGAGAATAAAATTTATTATTAATAGTAATGCATAGAATGAACTAAATGTGAGTAACGGTGACTTTATTTCCAATGAAATCAGAACTTATGAGAATATGATATCTTGTTCTTACGAATTTGAGTGAAAATTTGTTTTAGTACGTAGAAAATGTTGTGTACATATTAAAATTTATTTATTATGTATTTAATTATAAAAACATGAGTTGTATGTTTAATTAATTTTCAAATTATTTTAAAAAATGATCACATTATAAATCATTCACCAAAAAATAGAAAATCAATTCTTTTAAAAAATAAGTCATAGATTGAAAACATGAGAAATAATAATTCCACTCCTATTAGCTGTAAGCACCATAATGGGAATCTTATTGAACACTAGTAATAGCTAAATCCTCCTTTTTTGGTACCGTGACTCCATATTTTAATTTATTATATTATTTGACAATGTTTATTACAAGCTTCACGTGGATGTTTGTGATAGTGATTTGGGTAATGTGTGCTAAAACTTTTTACCGTGTGCAAAATAGTTTTTCAATGTCTTCTTTAAATTTGAATGGACTTGTATTTGACTCATTCCCAAATGAATTTTTAAAATGCAGGTGGACCTCACGACAGATTCTGTAGGCCATGATGAATTCGCCACGGCACACGGTCGGAGGGAAACGGAATGTAACGTTGATGATGATAGATGTTACAATAGATTCCTATTGGGGTGCAGTCGTGGAAACAAACAAATACCTGAGGTCATGCCGGTGAAACTAGATAGGATCCCAAAGGTAGATCGTGTTGTAGTTGTGGGAATTTTGTTTAGGGTTCATTCGTTGTTACCTTACGCTTAATGTTGAAGCGGCATTATTTGACATGTGGCAGCAAATGAACCTAGCATTTTCACCCACTAAGGAGATGCGGTTGTCCGGGATAGACCTCGTGGCTGCGACTTATGTATTCAGCAACGACCTACCACCTAGGTTAGCCAAACTTCATTCGTAACCCTCAATTTCCTCTGGTTGCTGAGCACTTGTTCGTGTCAACCCTATGCTAGTTACACTGAAACATTATCCGTAATTCTTGGCCATTGGTTTTTTCAGTGAGATCCTGGTTGATGTTGGACCTTTTCACATTGACAGGAAGGCAGCATTCACGCTTGTACCAAAGGAAAAACTCGTCGACGATGTGAGTATTCAGTTCCAGCCCATATAAAGATTCTTTTATTTTGGTTTGCATTCCCGCATAAAAAGTAAATGCTAAGTTTATCATGTGTCGGTTGTAGTCAAAAGCACCGCTGCTCTACTTTATGCGTGTTGACTGACCCGAAACCCTGTCCCTACCTGTAGGTCCTTGATGTTGTCGTTACAATGCTTTCCCACACCAGCCCGAGCTATTTGTGGTTCCTCCCGATAACAATTATGGTATGTTGATGCTTCCCAAACAGTCGAGAATTTTGACTAGGACTGCAATATTTCTGCTGCGTGTACAGCTATTAGTATTTGTGAAGAAAATTTGCATAATTTGTTGGATAATATACTTTAAAGGTTGTTGATTAAGCCTAATGCCCTTGGTTTATATAAGTATGAGAAAAGTAATGTGCCATAGTTGGTCAATTTATCCTAGTCTTGTCATCACAATTATGCATGCTGCTACTTGCTGTGCTAAAAATTTATTGGCTCTTTGTCATTCCTGTTGTTCTTCTTAGCAAGCGGCCCTGGAAATGCGATCTATATCGAAGGGCACGCTTGCAACGATCAAGGCAAAGCATATGCCATCGAAGGTTGACGAAGTGCATCGGGTATAATTAATTCCTTCATGGTGTTCCGATTGGGGTTACACTATACAATATCATATAGTTGATAGTGCAATAACTCATTATGGTTCTAACACATACTATTTTCTTATTGCAAACAGATTTATGTGCCGATGTGGACTGTCGGGCATTGGTACCTGATGATCATTGACAACGTAAGACATAAGCTAATTTACTTAGATTCACTAGTTAATCCAGAAGAGACCGAAGACAGGCAAACAGCGATGACTAAAGTGGTGAGAACACATTCGATATTACCTATCTTTTTGCTTATACTCAGCCATGTTATTATTACGTTAGCTGATTGGCCACTCATAATCAAGCTTTTATATTTCTGCACCTACGGTTCGTGAGCAGGCACTGTACCTTGAATCCATAACCCTCGGCCAAGCATGGCTATCATCAAATGATGGGGTGCGCCCAAGGTTCTCAACATACGACATCGAAGATGCTGATGTCCCGCAACAAGCTCGTGGATCGTATGCATCCTATTTTCTTATTAATTTATCCTACTCATATATTGAATGACGTACTTTAAATTTAATTCTAATCTGACTAACCCTACCCTTCTGTTCACTTAGTAGGTGTACTTGTTCCTACTATGTCATAGTCTTCGTCCTAGAGACTAAAACAATCATCGTTCCTTTTTTTTTGTTTTAATGTCATTATTTAATTGATCGCTCAGTTAACCAATTTCCAATTCTGGTGCAGCATGGATTGCGGAGTATGGGTTTCGCAATGGATGATACAGGGGGCACTCTGGAAAGATTATGATGTCCGGGTAATTATCCTAACTCCCACAATAGTCTTAGCATAATGTACGCGTTTATCTTTTTTATGAAACCTTGTTTTAAATAATTTACTTGCTATGTTGCAGACAGTTAATGTTGCAACACGGATGCGGCTTACCATTGATTTAGTTTTAAAAGAACACAACGGAAATGCAAAGGCATTAGTTGCAAAAGCAATGTCTTACTGGCGCAGGAAGTCAATGGGAGCAACCCTCTGAGGAGGTGCCTCATATTTTGTTTTTTGGTGGTTAAATGAAGTATGATAGTTAATTTCCATTGCATTAATAGTGATATACATGTAAATTTTTTGTAATTACATATAACTGGTGTCTGTATCACACTCACCAAGTAGCCTGTTATACGAACATTTTAAATGGCCTTTTTAACACTTTCACCGCGGTTTTACTTGGTGAAAGGTCGTCTAAATAGGTTCCAGGGTATGGTGTCATTTCTTATTTTGTGGCCTTCACCATTATCTTACTGGGTCAGAAGATCTTCCACATAGCCTTTTCTATAGACACTGGGTTTTGTATTTTGTAATCAAACAAAGAATATGCTATTATGATCATCATTACACCCACTGTCAATAACTCAATATTATCAATTAGTTAACTTGTATAAAGTATGACCATACTTATCCGCACTATTCTTTTTGGGTGGTGTTGTACTTATCTGCTTATGATTTTTGTGATGATAGGGTTTGTGCAGTTGCACCAGGCTTCTTTCTGTATTTACCTAAGTTTTGTGATGATAGGGTTTGTGCAGTTGCACCAAGCTTTTTTCACTCTTGTTGACAATATACAGGCAGATTTATACATTTTTTTTCGCAAGTTTTCGTGGCATCTTAATAAGATTATTAAGAAAATGATAGTATTCTTGTAAGAAATTTATTGTGTCTTGGGCTCGATGCATTGGACCATATTTGTGTTTTTTATGTAGCTGTGGACTGGCGTATATAATAATGGTCACCAGATCATGTGTGTGCTACCCTTGGGTAGATTTTTGCTTCTAAGAAGATGAACTTGTTCTTAAAAATTATGTAGGTGACTCAATGTATTATTATTATAAGTTTTCAGTAATATTACTTTGTTCATGTCTCTTTATTTATTGTTACATAAAAAAAATGGAATAGAATAACTTACAGGGGGTATAGATATTACTTAATATCACATAATAATTCGTAACTTCAAGACATTTATCTTTAAAGAGGCGTTCGCTCTCAATAGCCTGTTCTGGCAAAAGGATTTGAAATGTGTATGATTTGGTTGGTGAAAATTCTTATTAGAGACTGAAGAGAAAGGTCCCTATTATAATACAGCCATGTTCCACCTACACGTATGATATAACTCTAGCACAATCCTTATTTCTATATTATCTATACTCTCCATAGTTATAATACAGCCATGTTCTTGTATTTATAGTCCACGAGATTAAAATTCTCACCATACAATAAATTGTTATCCACAACACAATAATAGCAAATATCCAAATATAATGTCATTCCCGTTTCATTCAAGTGAATACTTTAATTGGAGACGACTTCTACTCGCATACCAACGTCCATATCTTCTAAGCAACCTCCGCAACTAATTCTTTAACATCCTAATAAGGCAATACCAACATGGCAAAGGTACGTGCATGAGAAAAAAAAAGAAAAATATTTGGGAGCCTTGCAAGCTTGAACATAACATTTTTTCAATGGAACTATGAAACTACCATACCATAACATCCACCAGATGCCATAAGAGAATGCCTTCTCTTTGTAGTAGATACCAACAATAAATTCATCGAGGAGCACTATTCTTTTCCACCGAAGACCGTAGACCAATTACATTCTGCAATTAATAAGTAAGTGTTATTATTGAAAGCAAGGTAGTATAAAAATTGAAAACAATTAAGCATAAAACTAATGCAACGACTTAATGAAGTAGCTTACAGACGAAAAGCAACCACATTTCATACCCTACAATAGCACTAATACTCGATTTCAAAGAGTTACCTCCAAAATCCACCTCTCAATTGCCTCGCTACCAAGACTTGTCGAGGCACCATGGGGTCCGCTATGAATCACACCTGGGACGAAAGAAGGAGAATAGCATGGGGCGGATGACATTGGTCCACAGGTAGGTGTTGCATAAAAATGGTCTATGCGTTGCCCACCCAAGAATATATTGCCTCCACCTCCAGAAGGTGCGAACCGCGACACGTTCGATTGAGTAGGGGCCATGCCTAATGGTGCACCTCCTTGGCTACGGCTAGATGTAACCTTCTGTCCCTGAAAACCAAAATACAAGTACCCAGAACCACAAACAATGAAGACTAAATCATTCCTAACAATATATTAAGAAAAATAATGTAATGCAGCCTACATCTGAATTTTTCTCTACTCGTAAGAACACATCTAATACAGTTTTTGGAACCAATAAAAAATATAGTTGCAGTAGTCACCTCTTCGAAGGGGCCCTCCCTGCTTAATGACGTGGATCATTCCGTGGATTTTACATTGGCGAATGAAGACTCAGCGAAAGCTGATGATGGTGCTTCTGATCCCTCTGGTACAGCCTTCGCATCGTGGCCTGCACATGTTCTTCTTGTATGTCCGGGAACCCCACACTTAGTGCAACAACGCCTCTTTGGTTTCGGCTCCTCCTCGGAGGCACATAAATTGGCTTTTCTCCGCTTCGGTGCACCCTTTGTAGCTGCCATTGTAGGGTCTTTGACCCCACATTTGTTGTTGGGCAAAACCTTGTTACCATCCTTTTCCACACGGCGTCGTTGCAATATATCAACCAGATTTGCTATAGCATCCTGTGCAAGTGCAAAATCTTCAACCTCTTCGCAACCAAGTGTAACAACATGGGACAAAGCTGAGTATAGTGCACTGTATCGAAGCAGTCTTGCCTGATCCCTTGAATCATTCCCCATTTTCAACGTTGTACAGTCTTTTGCAATCTTACACAGCGCCTAAGGACAAGTGTTTCAGGAATTTCCTCCATACCCTCATACTTCATGACACAAAAAATATGGGAACACGGTATGCCATCACTGTCCCACATCTTACACTCACACTCAATCTTTCGGTCATTCGGATCATACAGAACCTTGAATACCCGGTCCGGTCTACCCATTTTACTAAAGCTATACACAATGGTCGTGCTGATGCTCTCCCTTCCCTGAAACAATAGCGTTGCAACACCCTTGATTTGCTTCTTAACCTCCCTAAAAACAGCTCTTGTATAAAGCTTCGACGCAGACAACTCTATTGCATCTAATCCAGTACTTAACACGGGTGTGTAATAAGTGGAGTAAAATTGTGCAGTAACCTCATTGTTCCGATAATCTTTCATGACCCTATCCAAGCTATGAACCAGTTCAAGAATGCTATCCGTTGACTTTAGGAACGCTTTAATGAAAGAATTGATTCCTTCACATCTTGACGTTGTCCTATATCCGGCGCAAAAGGTCCCCCTCAGATAGGCCGTTGCCCAACTCTCTTTAATGTCATATGTTGATTGCACCCATGTATTTTGGCCTAGACTGAGAGACTCGATTGAGGTCCTCCAATATCTCTCGAACTCGTCGACATCAAAGTTTGCATAGATAGCCTTTTTAAATACTTTCCGAAATTCAGCTTCCTTTACCCGTTGGACACAATTTTTCTCCAGATGCCATGCACAGAGTCTATGCTTGGCTGAAGGCATCACCTCCTCAATGGCAGCGCGCATTGCCTTATCCCCATCCGTCACAATAAGGTTCGGTCTTCTTTGACCCATGACATCCAAAAGGTTTTCTTGTACTTATTCCCACGGTATGTCGCGTCAAATGCAAGGACATCACCAAACAACTCATAATCGGATTTCATGATACCGTCCACCCAAAATAAGTTACCCAACCGATTATCTGCAGTCGTTGTGTATCTGGCGACTGACATAAGGTCCGCATTTGCCTTCCCCTCTAAGTAGCTTATAGTTGCAGCTGCATCTCCATCCAAGATTCGTGCTCGCCATTGACTGTGAACATAGTTGTACAAATCCCTTTTTGTAAACCGAAGCATGCTATAGCCACTCGATTGGCCTGCCATGTAAGCCATTATCTTCGAGGTAGGGATTCCAAATTGCTTCATGCTATTCACTTGAGCCTTATCCCCGTCGCTCATTTTTCGGTGGCTTGGCAACAGGTTGCAAAACGCAGCCGGAGCCATGTCGTGGCTGTGTTCATCAATAATCTTCCGCACTCTCCACACATTATCATGGACATCATAGTATATTTTCAATTTTGCCTTGCAGTCCGTGCGACTCTCCAGCCGCTCCTCCCTTACTCGTTCTGGCCTATCATAATGCTTGTCACTCCTCGTGCCCTGATGATGACAGAAGATGTCCCGCCTCACCAAAACACTGTCAACCCATCCCACATCCCCCTTGCGAACACCAAAACCCCTTGTCCAGGCAAACTCCTTGTAAGCATTGTAAGCCTCCTCCTCAGAAGTGAAAACTGTATGTAAGAAGTCCTCTGCGGTAAGTAACACAGGCACCTTGCCGTGAACTTCCCCTTGTGAGCGATGCGATTCTTTGTTTGATTCCGAGTGACTTGTTCCTATGCCAAATAAGCTAGTACTGTCGTCGTCATCAGAGGACCCTGAAGAACCATACACACCCAACGACATCTCTGATGACTCTTCATCATTATCGCTTGAGTAAAGGTCGAAATCCATTTGGCCTGAATTAACTGCAAAACCGGCATATATAAAAGGAAATAAACAAAGTTGAGCAGCAATCACGAACTTACAAATAAAATTAGCATTCATAGAGAAAGTGAAAACATAGAGAAAACATTAAATTTTGACTAATGAATGGGATATCAAACGCCACTCAAAGTCTTCTGCTCATATGATTATGAATTCTAGATTAAAAATATAGTCCTAGGATACGAGAAAATAGTTTTCACGAACTCCAATTTAATAATATGAGTCATAGCCATCAATATCCATGTCAATCGAAGTTAATTTCACACAACTGAATCTCTCAAAATTAATCTACCGTTGGTTATCATGTGTGGCACCCTTATAAAATTTTAGTCTGAAAAATTAAAATTGTAATTTACAATTTTTTTCTCGGTTTACACGAATACAATTATATCAATATATTTATAGATATATTTAAACTTTTTAACATAACAGCTTAAATTAAAACACTAATAATTTATGGAATATCACTAAATTAAATAAATGAATATACCTAATTCTTCTTCCAGAGTTTGCAATGTTTTCACCTTTAGTATTCAACTGCTTTCAGTATGACCTTTGCTATTTCATACTGTTTAGTTAAAATGAGTACACTTGATATAAGTCATAGTGAAGCTATATATATAGAGAGGGATATAAATGACATAACACACACCCTATTGGACTCTTTTGATTGATGACACAGGCATCACTCTCAAAGTGGCAACTAGGAATAGTGCTGTTGTTGTTCATCATGGCTAACCAACCAAATCAGTTATATCTATTTGAACAAAAGAAAGAGAAGAGGTTTTAGACAGACTATTGTAATAAACCTTTACAATAAGCAGAATAAAATAATCTATGCATGTACTTTTGTGTTAGTCCAGCATCAAATTATTGAGTTGTCAACATAAGCATGTAAAGATGCATGAATTTATATAAAAGGAAAGAAGAAAATAATAATAATAATAATAAAATAAAGCCTCGTTGGGACATCTATGGAAATAGTTGCTTGTTTTTTGTTTTTTGGCCATTCTGATTTCTTTGAATAAATAAAGCACAGAAAGTTAGTTAAAATTCTCGAGTTCTAAATGTGGAAATCAATTTGGCTTCGCTATTACAGTTCAAAGGTACATGCACATTACCAGGAAACAAACAAGGTTCAAAGAAAGAATAATAAACAACTATGATGAAACACATACAAGAAAATTGTGAAAACACGTAATAAATTTGGTAATAACAAAACCTGTCAAGTCAACTTAACAAAAAAGCTTCAGCATAACTACAACACTCATAAACAGAGAAACAAAGAACTGTATTACTTGGTATAATGATAGACATGAAAAGAATAGACCCATTTTCAGGCAAGCAAAAAAGTAACTATAAGAACTGTATTTCTTTTTCTTCCTACAACTATAAGCAGAACAAGAAGAACCCCACCTCATATATAAGGAGAGAAAACACTTTTTTTTTATTTTTATATTTTATAGCTGGTTGACTAGAGGATACTATAGAAACTGAAGCTTCATTCTTCTCTTTGAAGAATGTGTTGTTGCATTTGCTTTATGGGAACAAGAAGAAAGTGAGGTTAACAGCAAGAAATAATGAATGTGACATCACCAATAAGAAGAAAGGAGAAGAGATGAAAATACAAGGCCCCAAGTTGAAGTGGTGCTTGTTCTTGTTCTTATCAACGTTCAAATAGCTAGAAAAGCTAAGTATTGTTAAATTCAGTTTTAACAGCTTGTGCTTAATACTAAAAATTGTAACTTCAAGCAACAATTCACTTTAAAGAAACAAAAATCATTAACTAACAGAGAAGTACAAATTAAGAAAATTTTAAAAACAATTACGGTGAAGAAAAACAAAAAAATAAGAGGTCCTTGGGGTGTAATTTTTACGGGCAGCCAATGCATGAGGCTCCCACTTGGCACACATCTACAATTTTGTTAGGGAGACACAATTATTTGAAGGAAATGGTGGTACACAGCTGTACACAATATACACATATTTTGTGTCTTTTCAGGAAGTTCAAACACAACTTTTTTATGTTGAACACAAATTTTTTATCTATTTTGACCTTTAATATTTTGTCAATTCCCCATATCTACCATCCTTTTCCTAACCGTTCCCTTTTTCTCCTTCACTCTCACAAGAGGCTGTCTTTTGCTTCTCTCCCATGACAACAACTCTCTCTCTTCCTCCCTTCATCACTCCCTCCCCTATTTTTTTTATAATAATCTATATCTGGGTTATGTTACTTCTATATTTGAGTTATTGAAAATATCGGTAGTGACTGTGTCAATCTTAAAAGAAAAGTAGCAAATTGAAGTGGGGATAGTGCATGTGGTGTTACTGTAATATGGTATTCATGATGAAAAAGAAGAATGATATTCATATTTTAATTTAATTGTGATTTGTGTTTTGTGTTATGTATTATTACCAAACAAATAAAAAAAATTATATGTATTCAAATGTCTATGTCTTATTTTCTTTCACCCATTAACCAAACACAGTCACAAGAACCCAAGTTCTTGGGTTGCCAAGAGATGCCATCTAATAATCATGGGATTTTAAAGGACAAGAAGAACACGTATATGCTTTGAATTATAAAAGCATGTGAGCATATAAAAAAAAATTAAATTGGTGGAGCTTTTCTTGTTTAGTGAAGCCAAAACACAAACAGAAGATGGGCATAGAATATGTTATCATGATATGAAATCAAATTGGTGGTTGATATTGTTAGGGAAAGGTTTTTTTCTGAGAAGAATTATTAAGTAGCACATAAGCAAAATGTAATAGGAACAATGTTGTTTTTTATAAGATTATATGTTTGCTAGTAATTAGTGGCAACAAGACACTCAAGATTTTTGAGAATATGAATTTTTTAATAATGTGAAAAAGCAGCCAAATGCAATGAAAATGGAAACACTTTAATATATAGCAAGTACATTTTACTCGGTTAGATTACTACTTATTTAACTTTAGTCTCTAACCGTATAGTTCAAAGGGGGCAAGATGCATCTTTCTAAAGTCCAGTTAATTTGAAATGTGCTCTAATTAGCTCGATAGAGTGGCAGGTGAAATCCATCAACTTTGTATAGCTCGAATGGCATGTTTTTTAAATTCTAACTGAAAGTGCAAAAGTTCAAAAATTCAACGGAAGATCAAGAAGCATATTTTTAAATGTTCCAGCTATGTTAAGTAAAAAAAAAATCAACAAAACTTCAGCTACACATATCCAATAATTTCCCTTTCACATCACGCCCGTTCTACCAAAGAATATTAATGAATTTCTGTATAAGAAATCTATACCAATAGCTAATCTATTTCAGCAAAAATGGTGCGTTGTTAGTTTACAATGCAAACCTTAAAAACATAATTAACAGTGCACTATCTTATGTGAATTTGCAACGCAAATGAGAAATAAAGAGAATACCAGTGATTGTGGACTGCCGATGAGAAATCGAAGCAGAAGGAGATGATGACTGCGAGTTCCGATCAGGCCTCCAAAGCCAAAAGCTCGATTACGGTTTCGCTTCTGCTTTGGGATGACGTAGTTACGGCAAAGAAGCTTTTGCTCACCGCGTCTCAACGCAATCCAGCCCACCTCTACCTGTTCCGCTCAGAGAAGCCCCCTCTGTCCACAGTCATCGAGTACACTCCTATGGTTATCCGTCGAACTGGTCGTGGCGGTGCAAAATTCTCTCACCGTTACTCATACTCTGACAGGTAGGTTGAAGATCCGGTGCTGGTAGCTCAATTGCAGTTGTTCCAAGTCTTCTTTCCTAACACTATTAATGGATTTCTTGACTCTACCCAGCCCCAACACCCACCCAGCCCAAAATCAGATCGACCTATCCTTCAAAAAAGTCTTGCCAGCTCATAAATACAAACGGAGTTACTTTCCTAAAAATTTCCAAGCCGAGCCGCAATGGAAGGTGTAAGCGCCGCCTGTCCATAAGCCTCAACTTGCATTTAGGAGAATATCCCACATGGGACACGCGTCACTAGATCCCTAACAATAAAAGAATCTCTGTAAAACTGCATCTGTACCATAGTGTGCACCTTATTGTTATATACTTTAGGAAAATTATCCCGTACACCGGTCAAAATGTGCGGAGCAACGCAGAGGGATTCTTTGCGGCTGGATCCGATGATTTTTCTTCCTTATTCTTCCTTGTCCTTGTACTCTCCTGATTAATTTTTCTTCCTTTTTCTTCCTTTTCCTTGTATATCTAATAAATATAATTATAAACCAAATTTTCATTCAAAATATAAGTATAAATATTCTCTCCAAAGCAAAATAAATATAATCCAAAACATAATTATAAATATTGTCTCCAAAATAACATAAACATAATTCAAAACACTCAATTTTTATCTTCACACTCTTGTAAGTTAGGTTCGGAGAAGTTAGGTTTTGGCAAAAAAATTGCAAAAATACCCCCTCACTAATAAAAATCTTAGCCAGCGGGAAAGCCCGCCCCACCCCCCCAAAGCCCGCCAAAACCCGCGGTTTAAGCGGTGCGGGTTAGACGGGCTTTTGCTATTTGGCGGTCCCGATTTTCCAGCCCAGCCCGTCTTTTTTGGCGGGTTACGCGGGCCGACCCGGCGGGTTTAGGCCCGTTTGCCATCCCTAGTCGCTAGATCCCTAATAATAAAAGAATCTCTGTAAAACAACATATGTACCATAGTGTGCACCATATTAGAGACTTGTGCAAATGAACATAATGATACGAAGATAAAAAATATTTTATCCGTATAAAAATTAGTTATTAAATTAATTG
>NC_029781.3:24585520-24599830 GCF_000817695.3 Arachis duranensis
TATAATTTTATAAAAATATGTATTCTTTTTTATATATAAAATGATAGCAAACTTACAAAAATAAGGATGAGAATGATAAACGAGTGAAAATCATTAGTAATCTTGACATATCAATCTATGAAAAGGGTGTCATTTGAAGACAGTACAAATGAAGATAAGATCCAAATAAAATCTCAATCATCCCCAGATCTTGTGGTCGCTACTAAAACGTAGTATATATTCGTTATTTTGAGTGTAACGGGTCAACCAATGGCAACAATTACGGTGCCACGTGGAAGCATCCTATGGCTCAGTTTGGCACCGCCAGAGCTTCGTCATCTGTCCACTTTTGGCCGACAGCCCCACTGAAAACCACTTGCGTCGCATTCGGTTATGACTTAATTACGACGGTACTTTTTTTTGGCTAATTTATCACCGGATAGCGATTACTCTTTTAAACTCGAATTAAATCAATTAAATAGGTTCTAAAATTAATGGATACTTAAGTTTAATTTGAACCAAAGTGATAATACTTTCTATTAATTGGTATGGATAATAATTCTAAAAAAAAGTTTCAAATTAATTTATAGATTCAAAATTTTTATTAATTAAATTAAAAAATATAATATTTTAAGTATTAACATTATAATTTTTTATATTTTTTAAAATTATGAAAAGAATTAAAATATAAATCTAAAATTTTTTATTTTTTTTTGAAACAAAAATTGGAAGATTTAAGTTCTATATCTAAAATTTTTTATATTCAAATTTTAATATCTATACTCTTAAAAATTGATTTTTGTATCCTAAATCAAATAATGACACATTTAAAATTAATACTCCATCTATTCATAATTTAAAAAGACACTATTAACTCAATATAAAAAATAAAAAATTTTTTTGGTGAATTTATTGTTATTGTTATTATCATTGTTGTTAAGCGAATTGCTTTTTATTATTCATTCAATGACCAAAAAATTGGTTTTTATTTTTGTTCACCACTAGAATATTTATCATCAAATAAATACTGTGGTTAATTTTAGAAGTTTTTTATTTAAATTATTAAAATATAATATTTATTGAAATAAAAAATTATTGATATATGTAAGTTATCATATCTTCGATACTGAGATCTAAAGAAGTAAAAAGACACATTTTATATTAGTCACTGGTATAAGAGACAACAAGGGCATTACACATTCCACATACATCTGGAACATGTAATAAATGCAAAAATGAGAGTCTGTTCACCCGAGATACATGTATAATAATTTTTAGGTCTTAGTATCCGAAATATATATGGTTATAGGGGGTGTATATGAAAGATTTAGTCTAATCTTAAATATTTTAAAGACTAATTTGATATTATTTTATCGGATTTAGGGTTGGATAAAAGTCTCAAAAATAGATTCGATTATTATTTTGGGTTGGGTTCGGGCTATAACTCGGGTCATCTGAATCTAACCCAGTAATTCAGTTATCATACATAATTAATATTTTGTGTTATTAGTAATAAATGATGGCTATTCTTATGTGGAATTTAAGTATTGTAAACCTTAATATTTTGTGTTATTAGTCATTATAAGATTATAAGTTAATATTTTATATTTAAAATGCATAAGACTTTAGACTAATGCATAATATTATGTTATTTATATTAATTTAAATATTTTGTGTTATTAGATAATATTAGTATTGATTGTGGTTATACTTTAATTTTAAAGAAGGATTAGTTCTTGTTATATTTTTCTAAGAGAATTTTACTATGTCAAATAATGGTTGAAGTCTTGAAAATTTGGATATTTTCACATGTTAGTTTATAAGAAAGTATTAAGGTAATGTAATGTTAACGGTCCGATTTTCACCCGATTTTTATCTAATATAATCGTGGTCTGAAAATATGTAAATTTCATCGGATTTAGAATTGAATTCGAATCTAACAAATAGACCCGATATATATTTTGAGTCAAATATAAATCACATCAAATCTAGTTTTACCCGACCTATCAACACCCTTATACGGTTACACCTATATACGGTTACACCTATATATAGGGTGCACTCGAGACGAAAGCTCATTAATATCTTTTTTTTTTTAATTTAGAAAGTTTGGTCAAATTTTCTCAAAGTTCTTTGAAATACTTTGACGAATCGATAATACGTGCGATTAGAAAAAATCAACTGGTTAAATATGACGTGACACATATTTAAAACATTGGATTTTGAGGTTGGTTTGTCTCTCTTATTTTAAGTAAATCGTTAGTAAATATGTTATGATATTTTGTAGTTAGTTTTAGTTAATAAATTAGGATATTTTGATTTAGTAGGTTAGAAGATGTGTTAAAAGAATAATGACATGCTAGATTAACTTAACTTTAAATAATTAGTTGATATGCTAGGATAATTTGATTTAAATAGTTAGACTCTTAAAAGACATACTAAAATATGCATCTTAGATTATTTTGATTTAATTAATTAGCAAATATGTTAGGATTGTTGAATTTAATTAATCAGAAGACCATTAGTTAAAAAAGAACATTACAAGATGACTAATTGATTTTTTTTAATTTATATGATGTTTTCTATTTTACCGAATACTTAATTATATTAGAAGATTATTAATTAATGTTGTTATACGATTAACTATTTTTTTTTTAAATTGATGAAGTTTTTTTTAACCGAATACTTAATAATATTAGCATATTAATAATTTAGGTGTTGTTATATTAGTTGGAAGGCCATTAGTATTTTATTATTTAAACTATTTAATTACTTAATTTAAATATTTAATTATGTTAAATACCAGAAATTCAAGAATTAGATAAGGTTAATTTTTATAATTTAGTTATTAACACATTATTATACACAATTATAAAAAGATTAATCAATTTTATTCTTACAAATATTTCAATTTTTCTTGGCACGTTGTGTGATATTGTCTATTCTACTGCCTTCAACGTCTTACTACATACATTAGGAAGGCTGGGTCAAATACGCAGTAGAGTTAAAGAATTTGATGTATTGACAATGCTTTACTCTCTGCATTAGGAAGTTTGGTTCCACCTCCTCCACACCAAATACTAATGCTTGACAATCACAGTGTGCGACTCTCATCTTTAGCAGGATCTTTCTATTCTTTTCTATAGTTGCCAACAGTCGATGTGAGAATACCTGACCACCTTGCAATTGAGCGTGCGTTTTACAACTTTTGTGCACAAATAGTTGTTGTAGCCTCTCATAAGTTGCCCTTACAATAGCCACCATAAAAAGGTTTCTCATTCCCCTTAAAATAGTATTGATACGCTCTAAGAGATTTGTCATCATATGACCGTACTTACGACCTTTATCACAATGTTAGAGTCATAATTTCTTTCTAAACGTCAATGTCCACTCCAACATATCCGTTGATAACCCCCTCAAGGAGTCAAAGTACCACTCACATCCCTCTTTGCTTGGACTATATGCTGCAGATGCCTCTTGCCTTTCGTTGATTTGTACCGGATATTGAAGTTAAAAGTCATGTGACATATGCAATAAGCATGGTGAGCTATTAGAGGATGCCAACCACTATTAGGTACATTAAGGCTGTGCGTATAGCTTGAGATCTATAAAATATGAGGAAAATGTCCTATTGCGGAGTAACGTAATGTCTCAAATTTGTCAGAAAAAATGACTATGACTCGGTAGGCTCAGACTCTACTAGTGCAAAATTTATAGGCAAAATATTATTATTACCATCTTGGGCCACAACAATTAACAGCACACCCCCATATTTGCCATACAAATATGTCCCATCAACCGATACAAAAGGCTTAAAGTACTTAAATAATTTGACATACAGAAAGAAGGCTCAAAACACCTTATCAAGATGGCTATAATATCTATCAATCATGTTCCCGTTGTAATAAGGAACAACAATGCAATCATGTATGGTGCCAAAGAGACATTGTTGTAAAACTTATAACAGGACGCGAATCTTGTTATATGATTCTTTCCAATCACCGTAAATCTGAGCAATCTCCTTCTGCTTTATCATCTATACCTTTCGATATGATAGCTTGAAATGATAACTCTACTACACTGCACTTTGCAACACTGAGATAAAAACAGAGGGATCAGTATGTATAATTGGCAGGATCATAGTGCAAATCAAACTATTATCCAACTGAGCTTGGTCTTGAGACATGGTTGGCGCCAAACAAGTATGTGCCTCCCAAACCTATGCACCTCCCTACAAAGTATGCTACTCATAAATATCATTATTTAATATATAACATAATCAATATTTACTTGTTAATTTTATAAACTACAAAGAATGATATTTAGCAGTACAATTTTTGCTGAAGTGCTACATCAAGACTCCATGGATTCCCATAAGAGAATTGCTTACATCGACAATGATATTTCAGTCTATCCTAATCTCTTAGTGATTTAGCCTCCTATAACCTTCATTAACCACCACTCTTGTGGTCACTTAATTTCGATTAGAGGTTTAAGTTCAAAAACTAGTTCATGTCCACAAAAACCCTAATTACCCAAAGCTAATAGGATTATATGTCACATATCCCAATTAGTTCATGTAATTAGAAATTTTGGAGGAATTTGTCTTCAAACTATTGTTCAAGCAAGATATCTCTCTCGAGAATCACAAGAACTCAAGTAGAATAAGGGTCATACTCTCGTTCCACTCAGATTCATAAGATTAAGAACGGAAACAATCCTTGAAACTGAATCAATACATTAATTAAAATAGAAGAATAATAGTTCTAATTCATAGAAATAAACAGAGCTCCTAACCTTAACCAAAGAGGTTTAATGGCTCATGACTTACAGAGAAAACTAGGATTCTGAAAAACGTGCAAAAGAGAGAAGATCTGAATGTCTTCTAAAGGGTGAATCTTTTCTCTTTTATATCTAACTTAATTAATTTGATTTGAAAATAAAATAGAATAATAAAGTGTAAACCTAAAAGATTTTGTTTGTAAATAAAAATAACTAAAATAAGATAAAAGATAACAATTAAAAGATAAATTCCACTAAAGATGCTCCCTTGGGTGAGTTTGACCCGTATCTGGCATTTTTCTGGCGTTTAACACCGGCAAAGGGATGTTCTGGCACTGATTCTGTCCTTCTTGGACGTTAAATGCCAAGCTCGGCATTTAACGCCAGATTTAGTAGTGATTTCAGAAGAAAAATATAGACTATTATATATCGTTGGAAAGCTCCAGAAGTTGGCTATCTAATATCGTTAAAACCGGTCAATTGGATCTCTATAATTCAAGTTATACTCATTGAAATGCAAGGAGGTCTGGGTTGATATCATCTACTTTCTTTCTTTGTTTTTGCACAAAACTCTGCCAAATTTGTTCGAATTTCATCTGATATAATAAAAATACCAAAACAACTCAAAGTAGCATCCAAAGATGATTTTTACACTAAAATATAATAAAACTTAATAATTTCTAACTAAAAACAACTAGAAAATGAAGAAAAAGGGGTACAAGATGCTCACGTATCACAACACCAAACTTAAATCTCATACATTTTACTACTTCTCTTTCTTTTGATTTTTCTTTAAGCTCAATGAGCAATACATGAGACATCTTTTAGAATAAACAGAAAACAAAATAAGTGACTAAGCTAGAATACAAGAAAATCCTACTAGTGATCATGTAAAATATAGAATAGAAAACAGGAATTAAGCTAAAAATACTGGAAGAATAGAAGATAAGATAAGGCAAGGGATAATGAAACTCAACCAACTCAGTCATGGCGACTGCTTCTCCCTCCTTAGGCTGTGCTCTTCCGTAAAGATGATTCACCTCTCTTTGGTGCCATTGATGATAATATAAACTGAGAGCTCGCTTTGCAACACTAAATTTAAAAGTTTGCTTGTCCCCAAGCAAAGAAAACTGAAAACGGGAAGGGACATGAAAATCACACGGATGAGTAAAAATAATACAAAAGAAGATAAGAGTGATAGAAGGGGAGGAAGAATTTAAATTTAAAACATTTTTTATGACCCCTTGGCACTTAACACCAAGGATGGCATTTAGCTCCCCAAGGGGGGGGGGTGCAAAACTTGGATGGGAACACCCATTCTGGGCGTTTCTTGATCCTCTTCTGGTGTCAAACGTCCTCCTGCCGTTTAACGCCAGCTCCTCTGCTCCTTTTTTGGCACTAAATGTCCTCCCTGGAGTTTAGTGCCTAAACATTTTCTGCTCTAAGGTATTCTGTTCTTTTGTCTGAATCTTTCTGTCCCTGTTCTAAGTACTGTGCATGATCACAAACATTAGAAAACCTAGGAAAACCTTAAAGATCAATGAAAAATAAAATGAAATCAAACTAAAATAAAACTGAAATAAAACTAAAATAAACTAAAGGATACTCCTGGTTAGGTTGCCTCCCAACAAGTGCTTTTTTACCGTCACTAACTTGACAGTCAACTCTTTTAAGGAGCAAGATAATCATAGAGGATTAAATCCTCACCCCTCACTGTGAGCTTCTTTTTTGTGCTTTTATAGATCAGCTCAATATGCTCAAGGGACATGATCCTATTCACAGTATGTGGTATGACTAGACTTCTAGTGAATACCACTCTCATCCCAGGTGAGAAGTCCTCAGTGGGAATCTTCTTATTCTTCTAGCCCTTAGGTACTTTCTTCTTGGGGTATCCTCTGTCTTTTGTGGGTGGTAAATGCGCAACACCAAACTTAGGTTTGATGTTAGGGAAAACTGTATGGCTTTCCACCAAGTGAGAAGGCTTAAGCGTTGAGCTCTGCATGCAAGTACCTCTTTTTTTAGAGAGTGGTAGAGCTTTGAAAAGCATGTCGTCGTCATGTATCCTCAGCATCAATTCGCCTATCTAAACATCAATTAGGGCTTTTCTAGTGGCTAGGAATGGCCTTCCTAGGATTATGGAGTCATCTGTATCCTCTCTCATGTCAAGTGTCACAAAATCTGCCGGGAGGAATAACTCTCCAACCTTGACCAGTACATTCTCCACTAGTCCATATACTTGCCTCAGAGACTTGTCAGCCATTTGCAGGGTTACCTTTGTTTTCTGTGCTTCTTGGATTCTCAGTTTCTTTATTACGAACAGAGGCATCAGATTTATACTCGAGCCAAGATCGCACAGGGTCAAAAGTGATATTTCCAATAGTACATAGAATCTAAAAGCTCCGTAGGTTTGGCATCTTCCTTGGCAGCTTACTCTGAATTAGTGCACTGGACTCCTTAGTCAGGACTACTGCTTTATCTCCCTTTAAGGCCTTCTTTTCAGAGAGTAAGCCTTTCATGAGTGCAATATAGGGAGGCCTTTGCTCCAGAATCAGCAAAAGGAATATTGATTTGCAGCTTATTAAAGACTTCCAAGAACTGTGAGTAGTGCTAATCCTTGGTCTCCTTTTGGGGCTTCTGGGCATGTAATTTGATACTCTCATCCTCTTCTGGTGTTTCTGTTTGCTCTGATTCTTTAGCAACTTGCACTTCCTTCTTTGGCATGGATTTAGTATCCACTGTTATGGCCTTGCACTCTTCTCTTGGGATAGGCACTGTGTCACTAGAAAGAGTGAGGGGTCTCTAAAGTCACTGAAGGTATGGCAATTTAGCTTTGTACTCGGGGGCCTTGGGTAATGCAGGACATGTATCAAGAGTGATCGGAAAGGGTTTGTCAGGGTGCCTTGAGGGGGCGTTCTTTGAGTCTTCTTGGGTGTTCAGCTCCCTCATTGTCTCCCTTGATGGGCATTCAATGCCAGTCCTTGTACTCTCTATCTCTGTAATTTTTTGCTCTAGTCTCTCTTTTTGACTTAGTTCCTCACTCTTCTTAGTTGAGTGGTCAACGTTTTGCCACTCCTTAATCGAACTGCCTGACATTCCTCTTTGTACTCGGGGGCCATATTGCTAGGTGGGGTTTGTTCAGGTGTTTGTTGGTCTTTCTGGTTTATTTGCATCTCCAGGTTCCTGAGGGAGGCTCGTCTTTCCTGCATAAAGCTTTGTTGGCTCTTTTCAAGTTTTGCAACAATGGACACTATGTTAGGAGTACTCTGAGATTGCGGGGGCTAAAAAGTAAAGTTGTTGAATGTAGTTTGATTAAGACCTCCCTGAGAGCTGTTGACATAATTTGGTTGCTATCTCTGAGGTTTATCTCTGCACCCAAAGCTTGAGTGATTCCTCCACCCTTGATTAAAATTTTAAGAATAAGGAGTATCATAGGGGTTTCTAGATGAATTCCCATGTAATTGACCTGCTTAGGTCGACACTGACCATAGTTGTAAGGCTCACCTTGAGAAAAGCCACCACTCATATCATGAGAAACATCTGGAGGAGCACTATGAACTTTAGCAACTGAGCTCTGCACGCTACCCAATTGTTGAGTGAGAAGACTCAACTATTGAAATATAAGCTTGTTGTGAGCAAGAAGTGCATCTACAGCATTGACCTTCATGATTCCTTCTGGTGCGTGTATGCAAATCCCACACTTCCATACAGGCAGTACCAGCAAGTGCACTAGGTCATCCAAGTAATACCTGAGCGAGTCATAGTCGATCCCACGAGGATTGCGATTTGAAGCAAGCTATGGTTATCTTGCAAGTCCTAGTCAGGCAAAATCAGAAGGTTGTTGGGTAATTAATAATAATGTTGTATATGAAGTTGGTTGAAGTATGATGATCATGAAACTTTGAAAGCAAAAGGGGGTAAAACCAATTGGATTAAGTGATAGGAATAGAGTTAAGAGTATGAGTTGCTTTGCCTTTCTGAATTAACTCTGGTACTACTGCTCTCTTTGCTTGTGAGTGATTTCTTCAATGGCAGGCTGTATGTGATTGACATTGGTTTGAGCAGCTGCCAATACTTCTTCGGATCTGAACCCCAGGTTTAGTGTGGATTCATCTCTACTTGAGGGTGAAGTGTGTACAATCTATTCTCCCCATTCTCCTTTATGATCCTACTCAAAATGCCATAAACAAGGTCGGATCTTCCAGATTAGATAATGTTGCATCTTTGGATTCTAGCCTCTACCACAGAGATCCTAATCTCCCCAGAAATCGGCTGAATTGATGTCTCGAGAAGTCTCCAATGAAGTCGTGGATTAGCCGTCTGAGAGATGTATATTGAAGCTGTTGGTTGTCCTTATCCGGTGAAAGACGCATTTTGACCCAAGTAGACGTGGGTGTTTGTTAGGCACATTCGTCTTAATGTGATGAACAGAGCTAATTGGTTAGATCATCCTATTCACCACGATGATGTACGAGTATACATCTTAGAATTAATCAAACACGGATCAAAGAGAAACAATAGTACTTTTATTAATTCATAAGATTCAGCAGGGCTCCTCCCCTCAACCTAGGAGGTTTAGAAACTCATACTGAAAGTAAAATACAATGTTAAAACAAAAATAAGGATGAATAATGTGCGTTCCTCCTCTAAAAGGTCTATCCTTTCCTAATGGTTATGCAAAATACAGTTTAAATACTTAACAGATGACTAGTAAGGGTAAAACAATCTATTTAGTGCTAAAATCCACTTCTGGAGCCCACTTGGTGAGTGTTTGGGTTGAGCTTTGATGAGATCCACGTGCTATGAGGCTCCTTGGGTGTGGAATGCCAGCTAGGAAGTCCTCTCTGGGCGTTTGTACATTGGTCTTTGCTCTTTGGGCGCTGGACGCCTGGAAGTGGGCAGGTAGCTAACGTTGGACGCCAGTTTTGGGCCTTCTAATCCAAAGAAAAGTCTGGACTATTATATAGTTTTGGAAAGCTCTTGAAGTCATCTTTCCATAGCCGTTGAGAGCGCTTCATTTGGACTTCTATAGCTTAAAAAAAGCTCTTACGAATGCAAGTAGGTTAGATGTGGACAGCATCTGCAGTGCTTTCTCTGTCTCTGAATCAAACTTCTGCTCCAACTCCTCAATTTCAGCCAGAAAATACCTGAAATTGTACAAAAATACAAAAACTCATAGTGGAATCCAAAAATGTGAATTTAACACTAAAACCTATAAAAACTCAACAAAAAATAAACAAAACTACTAAAAACTATATGAAAATGATGCCAAAAAGCGTATAAATATCCGCTCATCATAACACCAAACTTAAACTGTTGCTTGTTGTGGTATATTTTCGTATGGTTAGGAATTTCACACAAAATAATCCCGTTAGTAGTATAGTTCCCAGCCAACTAATAATACTCAAATCAAATTTTAAAAGATTGGTTGTCAAAAGTAGAAACCTCAATAAAAATTAACTGAAGTATTCAAACCTCGGGTTGTCTCACAAGGAATTGCAATGAAGTGATCAATTATTGGATATGAAGGAACAAGGGGGTTTGATTTGTAACTGGTAAGAAAAGTAAATAACAAGAAAGTAAATGATAAGAACTAATAAAATAAAGGAAAAGAACTCTTGGCTAAGACTTGGAAATTGAGATCACCATCCTTGTCTACAAACCATGTATTGACAATTATGAGGAACCGAGCTCATTAAGTCTACTTCTATACTTAAAGTATGTCAAATGTCTTGACCAACATCAATCCATAAGTCCTAAACTAGCTACCAATTGACTTAGTAGTAGGCTAGTGTCAATGCTTATCAAATTGACCACTAAGGGTTCTCAAATCACCAATTCAATGAGATCCAATGACTCAAGGTCACTCAATTCCCTTAGCCTAGGCCAAGACTAAAGAAACTACTCAAAAGCTAGTGAAAACATTTCATCAAACACCTAGAGTGCAATAAAAGTAAACATCATAAATTGCAAGAATTAACAAACCCATAACTAACATAAACAAGGAATCAACAATAACAATGAAGATACACATAAGAAGACATAGAAACATAAAATTGCATTGAAAGAAAATTAAATTCAACAAGAGTTCATCAACATATCAAGAGGTATAAAAGGGAAATTAACAAAATAACTAAGAGGAACAAAGATACAGGAACAAGAAATTATAAAGGAAACAAGATGAGAACAAGAATTTCAACCTAGATCTAAGATGCAAAATAACCTAAGAACCCTAGAGAGAAGAGGGAGCTTCTCTCTCTAGAAAGTGATGATTGGATTTTTGTGTGGTCTAGAATTTCACAATTGAAGTCTCGTTGCAAGTATAGTTTCTAAACCAACAATAATCCTTTCATACAAGAAATATTTTGGGATTTTTGAGAATTTAGACAAGAAATATAAATGGCAAAGAAAATAAACTAACAACTAAGAAATCTCTTGGCAAGATATGAGAACTAGAAGTCCTATCCTAGTTATCCTCCTCAATTGTGACTACAAATTGTTCATTGCTACCACTTAGTTAACCTCTAACTATGGAGAAAAGTCAAGTGGATGAATTAATTTGATTCCATAAGTCCTAGCCAACTCCCAAGGGAAAGACTAGCTTTAGTGGTATCCAAATCAATTAGCAACTTCTAATTATCAATCAACAAAGGAATTTGATAACTCAAGCGTCACTAATTACTTTACCTAGGCTAAGAGGAATAAAATCTATACTAAAATCCAACCAAGCATTTCATCAAATACTTGGAAAGCACAAAGGAAAAGCATAGTAAATTGATAACAAGAGTAGAATCTAACAACAATTGAATGTAAGAAATCAACAACAACAATCAAAAGGAACATAATTATTATGAATTACCTCAAATTGAATTGAAAGAAAATAGAAGGAACAAGAGTAAATCTACAACAAAATATAGAAGCAACATAAAGGAGATTACAACAAAAGAATAGAAGAAGAATAAATGTAACAACAAGGAAATGAAAGGTAGAAGTAGATGAGAGCAAAGATTAACCTAGATCTAAGAACCAAACCTAATCCTAATCCTAATCCTAATCCTAGAGAGAAGTGAAAGCTTCTCTCTCTAGAAACTAACTTTTCCTCCAAAACTAAACTAAACTAAACTAATGGTAACTAGGTGTTTTATCCCTCTTCAATCCTTGGCTTAAATAGCATCAGAAATGAGTTGGATTGGGCCCACAAGGCTTCTAAAATTGCTGGCCACGAGTTGCATTAAGTGGATCATGTGCCACCATCGGCGCATCCGCGTACCGTGCACGTGCGCGCCCCTATACGTGATACAACTATGGCAAATCTAATATCATTTCGAAGCCCCGGATGTTAGCTTTTCAATGCAATTGAAACCGCATCATTTGGATCTCTATAGCTCATGTTATGGTCGATTAAGCGCGAAGAGGTCGGCATGACAGCTTTTGCGATTCCTCCATTTCTTCATGAGTTCTCCATTTCCACATGCTTTTTCTTCATTCCCTTGATCCAATCCTTGCCTCCTAAATCTGAAATTACTTAATAAACATATCAAAGCATCTAATGGAATCAAGGTGAATTAAATTTAGCTATTTTAAGTCCTAAAAAGCATGTTTTTACTCTTAAGCACAATTAAAGGAGAAGTTATAAAACCATGCTATTTCATTGAATAAATGTGGGTAAAAGGTGATAAAATCCTAAAAAATCAATACAAGATAAACCCTACAAATGGGGTTTATCAACCTTCCCACACTTAAACCAAGCATGTCCTCATGCTTAAACCAAGAGAAAGCAAAGGATATCAACATTTATTCAATGAGATCTAACTAAATGCACCCTACCTATATGCAACTATCTACATGAATGCAACTAAATGCAAAATGATTTTACCTACTTGGTTAAAAATAAATCAATCCTCCAAGAGCATGTATACACAAGTAGGGCCAAGATCATATAACGATTCATGAATCCTACCAATTCAAGTATAAAAAAATGAAGTTCAAATAGACTTGCAAGAAGAAAGCTTATGAAAGCCGAGAATCACAGAATTGAGCATCAAACCCTCACCGGAACTGTTTGCACTCTAGTCGCTCAAGTGTGTAAGGTTGATTCTCTCAATTCTCCCCTAATTATGCTTTCTAAGATTTGTTTTTCTTCTAACAATCGACATTTATTTCATGCATGCATACAAGTATCATGAGGTCTTTTCTTTAGGTTGTAATGGGGCTACGGTCAAGGTAAGGATGCATATTTGGTCAACTGAGCTTGAAATTTGAATCTTTGATAAGCTTAAACTTCCCACCTAACCTATGACATCCTATACAATTTCAAAGCTAACCTAGCTACCCATTTTCTCTTTTTCTTCTCATACTCATGCAATTTTTTCCTCGATCACAACACATATGCATTGATTTTATTGAGCTTCACTTTGGAGCATTTTCCCCCTTTTTATTGTTTTTCTTCTTTTTCTTTATTTTTCTATTTTTTCTTTTATTTTCTTTTTCACATTTATTATATTTTTTCTTTTCTTACTTTTTTTCTCATTTTTTATTTTTCTTCCAAGCTACATACAAGCATATCAATGCATAAGGTCTATACATTTAATCAATACATGAGTATGCGCCCAATTCCCAACATTTTCAACAAAATACAAAATACACCCTTTTTCCCAACCAATCTCCCAAGTTTTCCCACTCTTGAATGATACTCTGATGAGCGGATAATTTGTATACTTTTTGGCATTATTTTTAGTATGTTTTTGGTATGATCTAGTTAGATTTTAGTATATTTTTATTAGTTTTTAGTTAAAATTCACTTTTCTGGACTTTACTATGAGTTTGTGTGTTTTTCTGTGATTTCAGGTATTTTCTGGCTGAAATTGAGGGACCTGAGCAAAAATATGATTCAGAGACTAAAAAGGACTGCAGATGCTGTTGGATTCTGACCTCCCTGAACTCGAAGTGAATTTTCTGGCGCTACAGAAGCCCAATTGGCGCGCTCTCAACGGCGTTGGAAAGTAGACATCCTGGGCTTTCCAGCAATATATAATAGTCCATACTTTGCCCAAGATTTGATGGCCCACACCGGCGTTCAAAGTCACCCTCAGGAATTCCAGCGTTAATCGCTGGAACTGGCACAAGAATGGAAGTTAAACGCCGAAACTGGCACCAAAGCTGGCGTTTAACTCCAAGAGGAGTCTCTACACGAAAATGCTTCATTGCTTAGCCCAAGCACACACCAAGTGGGCCCGGAAGTGGATTTTTATGTCATTTACTCATCTCTGTACACCCTAGGCTACTAGTTCTCTATATATAGGACCTTTTACTATTGTATTTTCATCTTTGGATCACTTTAGATCTCTAGATCATCTTTGGACATTTTAGTTCTTAGATAATTGGGAGGCTGGCCATTCGGCCATGCCTAGACCTTATGCTTATGTATTTTCAACGGTGGAGCTTCTACACACCATAGATTAAGGTGTGGAGCTCTGCTGTACCTCGAGTATTAATGCAATTACTATTGTTCTTCTATTCAATTCCGCTTGTTCTTGTTCTAAGATATCACTT
>NC_029781.3:24599835-24600090 GCF_000817695.3 Arachis duranensis
ATTGTTCTTCCATTCAATTCCGCTTGTTCTTTATCCAAGATATCACTTGTTCCTCAACTTAATGAAGGTGATGATTGTCACGAATCATCACCATTCTCACCCATGAACAAGGTGACTGACAACCACTCTTGTTCTACAAGCGTTCAAGGCTCTAGTGAATATCTCTTGGATTCTTGATTGCACGATGCATGGTTGATCGCCTGACAACCGAGTGCTCGCCTGACAAACGAGCCAGCCATTCCGTGAGATCAGAGT
>NC_029781.3:24603130-24603473 GCF_000817695.3 Arachis duranensis
ACCAAGCAGTACTAAGGAGGCTTCATCTGAGGAAGAAGCTTATGATCCTGAGAACCCTTCAATGGAAGAGGTGAATTACCTAGGAGAATCCTATGGTAACACCTATAATTCTTCATGGAGAAATCACCCAAATTTCTCTTGGAAGAATCAAGAGAGACCTCAACAAGGTTTCAATAATAATGATGGAAGAAACAGGTTTAACAATGGCAAGCCTTTTCCATCATCTTCTCAGCAACAGACAGAGAATTCTAAGCAGAATACTTCTGACTTAGCAACCATGGTCTCTGATCTAATCAAAACCACTCAAAGTTTCATGACTGAAACAAGGTCCTCCATCAGAAAT
>NC_029781.3:24611835-24616292 GCF_000817695.3 Arachis duranensis
AGCTTGCCATGGAAAGGAGTAAGAAGGATTGGATGAAGACAGTAGGAAAGCAGAGAGACGGAAGGGAAGGCATCTTCATGCGCTTATCTGAAGTTCCTACCAATGAATTACATAAGTATCTCTATCCTTACCTTTGTGTTATTTTCGTTCATCACCATATACATTTGAGTTTGCCTGACTAAGATTTACAAGATGACCATAGCTTGCTTCAATTCTAACAATTTCCGTGGGATCGACCCTTACTCACGTAAGGTTTATTACTTGGACGACCCAGTGCACTTGCTGGTTAGTTGTGCGAAGTTGTGTAATGCCATGGTATTGAGCTACCACGTTTTTGGAGCCATTACCGGGGATTATGAGAGTTGTGAAAAAGTAATGTTCACAATTTCGCCCACCATACTCACACACACTAGCCTAAGCTAATCAAAGATCCAAATTAAGGACATTTATTATTTTTCGCTTTAAGGTTTGTACTGTGCTAAATTAAAGAACAAGTGGGTTAAGCATTTGGGTAAGTGAGCTAATGAAATGATGGCCTCAATCATATAAATGCATGAATACACAAAATAATAGACATAAAGAATCAAACAAATCAAAGATTACATTCATAGAAAGAGAATAATTGCACACAAGAAGGAAAGATAAGTCGTTATAAGATGTAACCACACCATTAGGCTCAAATCTCACAAGCTTGTGTTCTTAGCTCAAAAATCATGTTCCAAAATAAATTCTTTCAAGCAAGTTCAACAAAATTTTTCAAATTGGTAGGGTGCCCTAAAATAGTTTCTTGGAAAAGAAATCATCATCTTAACCAAGTAGTCCTAATAGGAAAGAAGTGGTAAAATATGTACAAATTATAACTAACATGAAACCTATCATGAAATGCAACAACTAGCTAACATTGATGTTGAAAGAAAATTGTTACCCACGGTGATCGGTCGGACGATCTCCCCACACTTGAAGATTGCACCGTCCTCGGCGCACGCAAAGAAGAGCAAGGTGGACGGGTTGTTACAATTAATGAGCTTCTTCAAAAGGTTGTGCGGATGACTTGCTTGTTGCCCCCTTTAGAAACTTTTCGTTCCCATTTTTAGTGGCCAACCTAAAGGGAGAGAAAGAAAAAGAAAGAAAATTAAGCCTACAGCAAAGATATCAAAGCAAATAAAATAACGTAGGCGGGGTTAATGCCAAGTAAGAGTAAGGTTTTCACTACATGTTAGCTACGCATGTAAGTGAGAAAACAATATAAGCTAAGGCATATCAAGTAATACTTGATGCAAGAGTAAAATTAAAGCATAAGTAAGTGCCATGAAGAGTATGTTGAGTATCAAGTTCAAACAAGAAAGAGTGGGTCATGAAAGACACTATAAGTTCATATCAATGCACAAGGACATAAGAGTCATATAAGATGAAGCATTGATTTAAAAGTTTCATCATCCATCAATATCAAACAAGTCAAGAAGCACCAAAATAATGCAAGAAATTCTCAACAATTGAGTAAGAGACTTCAACACCATTATTAAAATAAGAAACTCGAAAAAAAAAGTAAAAACAAGCTATAAAATTAAATTGAAATTTAAGGGAGAGAAGTATACGAATGCGATAAACAAAAGAAAATGGAAGATGAGAAAAAAACTCTTTTTTTACTGGTGCGGATGCGTCATGTACGCTTACGCGCCGATGTGCATTTTGGCTGAAGGGCACGTACGCGCCAGGTGCGTGCACGCGTGGGTCAGGTTAGGCGCAGGGCACAGTGTCAGCTCAGTGCGCGTGCATTGCATAATTTGAATCAAGGGCCCGTACGCGCGGGTTGGTTTGTGCCTTAGGCCCAATTTTCGCACAATGCAGGCCTAACTCTCGGGTTTTTGGCTAGGGATTGAATTTTTGCATCCACGCGTACGCGCCATGTACGCGTGCGCTTGGATGGTCGAAAATGCCCGAAGCGCACGTACGCGCCATGTACGCGTACGCATGGGTGGTGCTCTGTTTTTAAAAATTTTTCCAAGTTCTTGCACCAAACCAAGCATTCCAGACCTCCAAACAGCTACCAAAACACCCTAAAACCTTATTTAACATACTATACTACTAATTAAACTAAACAAAATATGAAATCAAGCTAATTTCTACCAATATTTACAAAAGAGAAAATGAAAAGAATTTACCATGGTGGGTTGTCTCCCACCTAGCACTTTTGTTTATTGTCCTTAAGTTGGACTTATGGGGAGCTCCTCATCAAGGTGGCTTGTGCTTAAACTCATATTGGAACATCCACCAATGCTTGGTTCTCCATTGTGCCCGAAGATTTCTCATAAGTTGCACAAAGTCTTGATGGATTTCTTCACAAGCTTTGAGCTCCCAAAGGTGATCCTCATGTATTCCCGGATCCCATATCATGTTTCCACACCCATCCTTGAATTGATGATCATTAGCCCATCCAGGTGGCAAGTAAGGTGAGTTCTCAATAAAGTGACCAACAACCCTCCTAGACCCATCTAGTTGAGCACTACTCCAACCTTTATATTCCATCCTTGATGCATCTACCATAATGAGCCTTGATTTACAACGCCAACCACGAAACATCTTTCTCTTACGCTTCATCCCACAAAGCATCATAAGTTGGCTATCCATTTCAAGTAAACCATATTCATGTGGGATTATAAATCTAATAAAAATAAATTTCACCCACTCAAATGAAGGTGTGGATGGCAACTGATGAGCGGATAATTTATACGCTTTTTGGCACTGTTTTTAGTATGTTTTTAGTACATTTTAGTTAGTTTTTAGTATGTTTTTATTAGTTTTTATTTAAAATTCATTTTTCTGGGCTTTACTATGAGTTTGTGTTGTTCTGTGATTTCAGATAATTTCTGGCTGAAATTGAGGGACCTGAGCAAAAATCTGATTCAGAGGCTGAAAAAGGACTGCAGATGCTGTTGGATTCTGACTTCCCTGCACTCGAAGTGGATTTTCTGGAGCTATAGAAGCCCAATTAGTGCGCTCCCAATTGTGTTGGAAAGTAGACATTCTGGGCTTTCCAGCAATGTATAATAGTCCATACTTTGCCTGAGATTTGATGGCCCAAACCGGCGTTGCAAATCTGCTTCAGAATTTCCAGCGTTTAACGCCGGAACTGGCACAAAAATTGGAGTTAAACGCCCAAACTGGCACAAAATCTGGCGTTTAACTCTAGAAAAAGTCTCTACACATGAAAGCTTCAATGCTCAGCCCAAGCACACACCAAGTGGACCCCGAAAGTGGATTTTTACGTCATTTACTCATTTCTGTATATCCTAGGTTACTAGTTCACTATAAAAAGGATATTTTGACATTGTATCTGGATCTCATGACACATTACACGTTTCTTATTGTATCTTCTACGGCATGAGTCTCTAAACCCCATGGTTGGGGGTGAGGAGCTCTGCTGTGTCTTGATGGATTAATGCAATTACTACTGTTTTTCATTCAATCACGCTTGCTTCTATTATAAGATATCACTTGTTCCTCAACTTGATGAATATGATGATCCATGACACTCATCATCATTCCCACCTATGAACGTGTGCCTGACAACCACCTTCGTTCTACTTTAGATTGAGTGAATATCTATTGGATTCCTTAATCAGAATCTTCGTGGTATAAGCTAGGATTGATGGTGGCATTCAAGAGAATCCGGAAGGTCTAAACCTTGTCTGTGGTATTCTGAGTAGGATTCAAGGATTGAATGACTGTGACAAGCTTCAAACTCCTGAGGGTTGGGCGTTAGTGACAGACGCAAAAGAATCACTGAATTCTATTCCAACCTGATTGAGAACCGACAGATGATTAGCCGTGCTGTGACAGAGCGCGTTGAACATTTTCACTGAGAGGATGGGAGGTAGCCATTGACAACGGTGAAACCCTACATACAGCTTGCCATGGAAGGAGCCTTGCGTGCATGAAGAAGAAGACAGTAGGAAAGCAGAAATTCATAAGATAGAGCATCTCTAAAACCTCAACCTGTTTTCCATTACTGCAAAACAAGTATTTATTTCATGTTCTTTTACTTTTCACAATTAAACCTGAGAATTACAGATATCCTGACTAAGAGTTACAAGATAACCATAGCTTGCTTCAAGCCAACAATCTCCGTGGGATCGACCCTTACTCACGTAAGGTATTACTTGGATGACCCAGTGCACTTGCTGGTTAGTTGTGCGGAATTGCAAAAGTGTAATTGCAATTTCGTGCACCAAGTTTTTGGCGCCGTTGCCGGGGATTATTCGAGTTTGGACAAATGACGGTTTATCTTGTTGCTTAGATTAGGACTGTTTTATTTTTGTTGGTTTAGAGTCTTTTATTTGAGTTTAGTTTCATATTTTAAGTTTGGTGTCAATTGCATGCTTTTGTTTTCTTTTAATTTTTTGAATTTGCATGTTCTTAGTCCCTTCTTGATCTTTAAAAATTCTAAGTTTGGTGTC
>NC_029781.3:24616380-24621420 GCF_000817695.3 Arachis duranensis
CCTTTCTCCATCATGGATCTAAGTGGAATTGAGCAGTCCAGAAGGACTCTGGGGTCATATGCTAACCCAATTACAGCTGCACATGGGAGTAGCATCTGTATACCTCCCATTAAAGCAAGCAGCTTTGAGCTAAACCCTCAACTCATTATCATGGTGCAGCAAAACTGCCAGTATTCCAGACTTCCACAGGAAGAACCAACTGAGTTTCTGTCACAGTTCTTACAAATTGCTGACACAGTACGTGATAAAGAGGTGGATTAGGATGTCTACAGATTATTACTGTTTCCATTTGCTGTAAAAGATCAAGCTAAGAGGTGGTTGAATAACCAACCCACAACAAGCATAAAAACATGGAGACAGTTATCAGACAAATTCCTGAATCAATTTTACCCTCCAAAAAGGATGACACAGCTAAGGCTGGGCATCCAAGGCTTTAAACAAGAGGATAATGAATCTATTTATAATGCTTGGGAGAGGTACAGAGGTATGCTAAGAAAATGCCCCTCTGAAATGTTTTCAGAGTGGGTACAGTTAGACATCTTCTACTATGGGCTTACAGAAAAAGCTCAAATGTCTTTAGACCACTCAGCTGGTAGATCTATACATATGAGGAAGATGGTTGAAGAAGCTCAAGAGCTCATAGATACTGTTGCTAGAAATCAACATCTATACTCAAGTAGTGAGTCTTCTACAAAAGAAAAAGCTATGGCAGTAACTACTGATCCTAATCCTCAAGAACAGATTGTTGAATTTAAAGAGATGCTCCAAAACAGTTAGCAGAATTTAAAGAGATGCTCCAAGAAACCAAAATTGCTAACAAGAATATAGAATCACAGTTAAATCAGACAAAACAGCAGTTATCTAAACAGATAACAGAAGAATGCCAAGCAGTTCAACTGATGAGTGGGAAGCCATTGAATAATACTGCTCAAGGTAGCAAAAAGCTAAGAAAGGAACAATTGACAGAGGATAACCAAACCACTGCCCAAAATCCCTCTGAGGATAGTAAGAGCCTAGAGAGGAATACTCCTGGCGTTCAAACGCCAGAAAGGGGGGAAAAGTTGGCGTTAAACGCCCATTCCTTGCCCGGTTCTGGCGTTCAAATGCCAGAAAAGGGGGGAAAGTTGGCGTTAAACGCCCATTCCTCACCCAGTCCTGGCGCTCAAATGCCAATGAGAAATCACACACTTGAGAGTGCTGATAGTAACCCCTCTAAAAAGGCTTCTCCAACCACTGGTAGGGAATAAACCTGCAGCAACTAAGGTTGAAGAATATAAAGCCAAGATGCCTTATCCTTAGAAACTCTGCCAAGCGGAACAGGATAAAGAATTTGCCTGCTTTGCAAACTATCTAAGGACTCTTGAAATAAAGATTCCGTTTGTAGAGGCACTTGAGCAAATACATTCTTATGCTAAGTTCATGAAAGAGATCTTAAGTCATAAGACGGATTGGAGAGAAACGGAAAAAGTGTTTCTAACTAAAGAATGTAGTGCAGTCATTCTGAAGAGCTTACCAGAGACGCTTCAAGATCCAGGAAGCTTTATGATACCATGCACATTAGAAGGTGCTTGTACCAAGACAGCCCTATGTGACCTTGGAGCAAGTATCAATCTAATACCTGCATCCACTATCAGAAAGCTTGGGTTGACTAAAGAAGTCAAACCAACCCGGATATGCCTCCAACTTGTTGATGGCTCCATTAAATATCCATCAGGCATAATTGAGGACATGATTGTCAAGGTTGGGCCATTCGCCTTTCCAACTGACTTTGTAGTGCTGGAAATGGAGGAGCACAAGAGTGCAACTCTCATCCTAGGAAGACCCTTCTTAGCAACTGGACGAACTCTCATTGATGTACAAAAAGGGGAAGTGACCCTGAGAGTCAATGAGGATGAGTTCAAGTTGAATGCTGTCCAAGCTATGCAGCATCCAGACACATCAAATGACTGCATGAGCGCTGACATTATTGACTCTTTAGTGGAAGAGATCAATATGACTGAGAGTCTCGAATCTGAGCTTGAGATATCTTTAAAGATGTTCAGCCTCACCTGGAGGAACCAGAGGAAATACAAGAACCTCTGAAAATTCCTCAGGAAGAGGATAAACCTCTTAGACCCGAGCTCAGACCATTACCACCATCCCTGAAGTATGCATTTCTGGGAGAAGGTGACAATTTTCCAGTGATTATAAGCTCTGCTTTAAACTCACAGGAAGAGGAAGCGCTAATTCAAGTGCTAAAGACACATAAGACAGCTCTTGGGTGGTCCATAAGTGATCTTAAGGGCATTAGCCCAGCAAGATGCATGCACAAGATCCTTTTGGAAGATAATGCCAAACCAATGGTTCCACCACAAAGGTGGCTAAATCCAACCATGAAGGAGGTGGTGCAGAAAGAGGTCACTAAGTTACTAGAGGCTGGGATTATTTATCCTATTTCTGATAGCCCCTGGGTGAGTCCTGTCCAAGTTGTCCCCAAGAAGGGAGGCATGATAGTGGTTCATAATGAAAAGAATGAACTGGTTCCCACAAGAATAGTTACAGGGTGGCGTATGTGTATTGACTACAGAAGGCTCAATACAGCCAACAGAAAGGATCATTTTCCTTTACCATTCATAGACCAAATGCTAGAAAGACTAGCGGATCATGATTATTACTGCTTTTTGGATGGCTATTCAGGTTACAACCAAATTGCAGTAGATCCTCAGGACCAAGAGAAAACAGCATTCACTTGGCAGTAGATCCTCAGGACCAAGAGAAGACAGCATTCACTTGCCCTTCTGGCGTGTTTGCCTACAGAAGAATGCCTTTTGGTATGTGTAATGCACCTGCAAGTTTTCAGAGATGCATGCTATCCATCTTCTCTGATATGGTAGAGAAGTTCCTGGAAGTCTTCATGGATGACTTTTCAGTATATGGAGACTCATTCAGCTTCTGTCTTAATCATCTAGCACTTGTCATAAAAAGGTGCCAAGAGACTAACCTGGTCTTAAACTGGGAGAAATGTCACTTCATGGTGACTGAAGGAATTGTCCTTGGGCGACTGAAGGAATTATCCTTGGGCACAAAATCTTGAACAAAGGAATAGAGGTGGATCAAGCTAAGGTAGAGGTAATTGAAAAATTACCACCACCTACCATTGTTAAGGCAATCAGAAGCTTTCTGGGGCATGCAGGATTCTATAGGAGGTTTATAAAGAGACTTTTCAAAAATTGCAAAACCTCTAAGCAACCTACTAGCTGCTGACACGCCATTTGTGTTTGACGCAGAGTGTCTACACACGTTTGAGACCCTGAAAGCCAAGCTGGTCACAGCACCAGTCATCTCTGCACCAGATTGGACATTACCATTTGAACTAATGTGTGATGCCAGTGACCATGCCATTGGTGCAGTGTTAGGATAGAGGCACAACAAGCTTCTGCACGTCATTTATTATGCTAGCCGTGTTCTAAATGATGCACAGAAGAATTACACAACCACAAAAAATGAGTTATTTGCAGTGGTTTATGCCATTGACAAGTTTAGATCCTATTTAGTCGGGTCAAAAGTGATTGTGTACACTGACCATGCTGCTCTTAAATACTTACTCACAAAGAAGGATTAAAAACCCAGGCTCATAAGGTGGGTGTTGCTTCTGCAAGAGTTCGATATAGAGATAAGAGACAGAAAAGCGACAGAGAACCAGGTAGCTGATCATCTGTCCCGAATAGAACCAGTAGCTGGGGCATCCCTCCCCTCTACTGAGATCTCTGAGACCTTTCCAGATGAGCAACTCTTTACCATTCAGGAAGCTCCATGGTTCACAGACATTGCAAACTATGAAGCTGTGAGGTTCGTACCCCAGGAGTACAGCAGAGTGCAAAGAAAAAAATTAATTTCAGATGCCAAGTACTACCTATGGGATGAACCATATCTCTTTAAGAGATGTGCAGACGGAAAGATCCGCAGATGTGTACCTAGAGAGGAAGCACAAAGGATCCTATGGCAGTGTCATGGATCACAGTATGGGGGACATTTCGGAAGTGAGCGAACAGCCACTAAAGTCCTCCAATGCGGCTTTTACTGGCCTACTCTCTATAGGGATGCCTGAGAGTTTGTGCGTAACTGTGACAGTTGCCAAAGAGCTGGTAACTTGCCGCATGGTTATGCCATGCCTCAACAAGGGATCTTAGAGATTGAATTGTTTGATGTATGGGGTATTGACTTCATGGGTCCCTTCCCACCATCATACTCAAACACGTATATTCTGGTGGCAGTAGACTATGTATCTAAATGGGCAGAAGCAATTGCCACTCCCAATAATGATACTAGGACCGTGTTGAAATTCCTCCAGAAACACATCTTCAGCAGGTTTGGTGTTCCCAGAGTACTAATCAGTGATGGGGGTACTCATTTCTGTAATCAACAGCTGTACTCTGCTATGGTCCGATATGGAATTAGCCACAAAGTAGCAACTCCGTATCATCCACAGACAAATGGGCAAGCTAAAGTCTCTAATAGAGAGCTAAAAAGAATCCTGAAATAGACTGTTATTGCCCGTAGGGGCAAAGAGCTTGGATGATGCTCTGTGGGCATACAGAACAGCATTCAAGACTCCTATAGGAACCTCTCCATACCAACTTGTGTATGGGAAGGCCTGTCATCTGCCCGTGGAACTGGAACATAAAGCCTACTGGGCAACCAGATTCCTAAACATGGAGGCTAAGTTAGCTGGTGAAAAAAGATTGCTCCAGCTAAATGAGCTAGAGGAGTTCAGACTCAATGCCTTTGAAAATGCAAAAATTTATAAGGAAAAGGCAAAAAAAGTGGCATGACAAGAAGTTGTCATCCAGAGTCTTTGAGCCAGGACAAAAAGTTCTGCTCTTCAACTTTAGGCTCAAATTATTCCCAGGAAAACTTAAAACCCGGTGGAGGGGTCCGTACGTGATTACAGGAGTGTCACCATATGGATATGTTGAGCTTCAAGATATTGATTCTGATAAAAAGTTCATTGTTAATAGACAGAGGATCAAACATTACCTTGAAAGTAATTTTGAGCAGGAA
>NC_029781.3:24630369-24631005 GCF_000817695.3 Arachis duranensis
GTAAAATTTTTTTTTGTGTTTTTCGAAAATTAAGTGAAAAAAAAGATATCAAAATTCTTGATGAGAATTCCAGGAATCAGTGCAATGCTAGTCTAAGACTCCGGTCCAGGAATTAGACATGGCTTCACAGCCAGCCAAGCTCTCAAAGAAAGCTTCGGTCCAAAACACTAGACATGACCAAAGGTCAGCCAAGCCTTAGCAGATCACTGCTCCAAAAGCAAGTTTGATAAGAAATCAACAAGCTCTTGTGGTGATAAGTTGAAACCTCGGTCTAATGAGTTTAGACATGGCTTCTCAGCCAGCCAGATTTCAACAAATCATCATGAAACTCTAGAATTCATCTTCAAGAATTTCGAAAAAAATAAATACCTAATCTAAGCAACAAGATGAACCATCAGTTGTCCAGCCTGAACAATCCCGGGCAATAACACCAAAAACTTGATGTTGTTGCCGGATCTTGGCACTGATGTTACCAAAAGCTTGCTCAAAACTTGAACAATCCCCGGCAACGGCGCCAAAAACTTGGTGGCGCGAAATTATGAACAATACTTTTTCACAACTCTCATAATCCCCGGTAATGGCTCCAAGAACGTGGAAGCTCAGTACCATGGCATTACACAACTTCGCACAACTAAC
>NC_029781.3:24632573-24650779 GCF_000817695.3 Arachis duranensis
CATGACCACAAAATAATGGGTCTGAGGTCAGTGATCCCGGAAGTTAAATTCGATCTGAAAGGAGACGAATATCCGGAGATCTAAGAGCAAATTCGAAATAGAGGATGGGAAGTTCTAACCAACCCTGAGACAAAGGTTGGAAGAAACATGGTTCAAGAATTCTACTCAAATCTGTGGCTGACAGATAAGCAGAGAATGATTGGAACTGCTTTTCATACCTACAGAACCATGGTCAGAGGGAGAATTATTTACTTCCATCTGGACAAAATAAGAGAGGTCTTTAAATTGCCTCAACTACAAGATGATCATGAATCCTTTAATAGGAGAATGGTAAGAGCAGATAAGGGGTTGGATCAAGTTCTAGAGGACATATGCCTCCCTGAAACTAAGTGGACAACCAATTCAAAAGGTGTCCCAAACCAACTCAAGAGAGGAGATCTCAATCCAATTGCAAGAGGTTGGCTAGACTTTATTGGGCGTTCTATATTGCCTACTAGCAACCGTTCTGAGGTCACCATCAAGAGAGCAGTGATGATTCATTGCATTATGCTGGGAAAAGAAGTGGAGGTTCATCATCTGATTGCTTGTGAGATTTACATAATTGCAAACAAGAATTCCACTGAAGCCAAACTGGCTTACCCAAGCTTAATCTCCTTGCTATGTAAAGATGCTGGGGTGAGGATGGGAGTAGATGAATTCATCCCAATTGAACATCCAATCACCAAGAAGTCAATGGAAGGACAAATGCAAGATAATTCTATCAAAAGGAGGGCGCAAGAGTTCCTCCCTGAACTTCCTGAAATTGACTACTGGACCAGCCTAGAAGCATCTGTTGCCAAGCTGCAAGAAAATATGGAACAAATTAAGGAAGAACAGCAGAATCAAAACTGCATGCTCTGCAAATTGTTGAAGGAACAAGAGAAGCAGGGGCGTGAGCTACAGGAGCTGAAGCGCCAGATGCTCTCCCTTGAAGGGTCAAATACCCCACAAGTTGAGGGAGCATCCACTTCTCAAAATCAAGGTTGTTGAGTCCTAACTCTGTGATAACCTCTATCATTAGGAGTCTATTTTAGAGTCATTTAATTTTTTATTTTCTATTACTATTAGTCTTATCTTATATTTATTTTTGAGTCTTATTCTTAATTCATGATTAATAAAATTTAAGGTTCATGTCTTAAAGCTATGAATGTCCTATGAATCCATCACCTCTCTTAAATGAAAAATGCTTTAATTACAAAAGAACAAGAAGTACAGGATTTCGAATTTATCTCTGAAACTAGTTGAATTAGTTTGATGTGATGCCAATACTTTTTGTTTCCTGAATGAATGCTTGAACAGTGCATATGTCTTTTGAATTTGTTGATTAAAGAATGTTAAACTTGTTGACTCTTGAAAGAATGATGAAAAAGGAGAAATGTTATTGAGGATCTGAAAAATTATCAAATTGATTCTTGAAGCAAGAAAAAGCAGTGAATTCAAAATATATATATAAGTGATCCAAGAGTGTGCTTAAGAACCCTGGACACCTCTAATTGGAGACTCTAGCGAAGCTGAGTCACAATCTAAAAAGGTTCACCCAGTTATGTGTCTGTGGCATGTATGTATCCGGTGGTAATACTGGAAGACAGAGTGCTTTGGGCCACAGCCAAGACTCATAAAGTAGCTATGTTCAAGAATCATCATACTTAACTAGGAGAATCAATAACACTATCTGAATTCTGAGTTCCTATAGATGCCAATCATTCTAAACTTCAAAGGATAAAGTGAGATGCCAAAACAGTTCAGAAGCAAAAAGCTACTAGTCCCGCTCATCTAATTGGAGCTAAGTTTCATTGATATTTTGGAGTCTATAGTATGTTCTCTTCTTTTATCCTATTTGATTTTCAGTTGCTTGGGGACAAGCAACAATTTAAGTTTGGTGTTGTGATGAGCGGATAATTTATACGCTTTTTGGCACTGTTTTTAGTATGTTTTAGTACATTTTAGTTAGTTTTTAGTATGTTTTTATTAGTTTTTATTTAAAATCCTAGGTTACTAGTTCACTATAAATAGGATATTTTGACATTGTATCTTGATCTCATGACACATTACACGTTTCTTATTGTATCTTCTACAGCATGAGTCTCTAAACCCCATGGTTGGGGGTGAGGAGGTCTGATGTGTCTTGATGGATTAATGCAATTACTACTGTTTTTCATTCAATCACGCTTGCTTCTATTCTAAGATATCACTTGTTCCTCAACTTGATGAATGTGATGATCCGTGACACTCATCATCATTCTCACCTATGAACGTGTGCCTGACAACCACCTCCGTTCTACTTTAGATTGAGTGAATATCTCTTGGATTCCTTAATCAGAATCTTCGTGGTATAAGCTAGAATTGATGGCGGCATTCAAGAGAATCCGGAAAATCTAAACCTTGTCTATGGTATTCTGAGTAGGATTCAAGGATTGAATGACTGTGACGAGCTTCAAACTCCTGAGGGCTGGGCGTTAGTGATAGACGCAAAAGAATCACTGAATTCTATTCCAACCTGATTGAGAACCGACAGATGATTAGCCGTGCTGTGACAGAGCGCGTTGAACATTTTCACTGAGAGGATGGGAGGTAGCCATTGACAACGGTGAAACCCTACATACAGCTTGCCATGGAAGGAGCCTTGCATGCATGAAGAAGAAGACAGTAGGAAAGCAGAAATTCAGAAGATAGAGCATCTCTAAAACCTCAACCTGTTCTCCATTACTGCAAAACAAGTATTTATTTCATGTTCTTTTACTTTTCACAATTAAAATTGAGAATTACAGATATCCTGACTAAGAGTTATAAGATAACCATAGCTTGCTTCAAGCCAACAATCTCCGTGGGATCGACCCTTACTCACGTAAGGTATTACTTGGACGACCCAGTGCACTTGCTGGTTAGTTGTGCGGAATTGCAAAAGTGTGATTGCAATTTCGTGCACCAGCAACCTAGGCAAAGATGATTCCAAGGATCTTGATAAAGCGTATTCAATTCCCATCCTCCTATTTCTAGGGACTTCCACCACATCGCAAGATCTCTTTATCTCAATCCTTTGTTCAACAATTTTATCTAAGCCTTTTCCCTTACTCAACTTATAAATGGGAGGGTGAGAGAAATTTTCCTCCACATTACTTTCCATCTCATCAGGAGAAGGTCCTTCATACTCAAAGAATTCTTCACCACTAAGACTTGATGCTTGATCTTCAATTCCAAGGGAACTTGATGACATGTCATCATATACCTATTTTTCTATGCTTTTTCATACAAGAAATTGATGATTTGTGCTTAAATATTAAATACTTTTATACTTAATTGGTATATTTTCTTGATCTTTTAATTTTATAAATCTTGTAGGAAATAAGAAGAAAAAGAAGCAAAGAAGCACAAAAAAAGGAGAAAAAAAGAGCTTTAGGACACACTTTGAAGTTGGAGCACACTTTGGAGCCTTAGGCCACGCTTTTAAAAGCGTGGCCCATGACCAAATTAAAGGAGAATAGGCAATCAGCACACACTGCCCTGCTCTTGCCAAGGGCAGGGTAGAATCGTGATGCAAAGTGAGGTTGGAAGCAAGAATTTTCGCTAAGGTAAAATCTGGGCGCTCACAGCATGACCATGCCTTCTTCAAAGGGCTATAACTTAAGCTACAGACATCCAATTGATGTGCTTTCAGTTGCGTTGGAAAGCTGACATTCAGAGCTTTCCAACGATATATAGCAATCCATATTTGGCGTACAATTGAGGTAGGAACGAAAGGCATCTTTAAGGGAAAAAAAATAAGCGAAAATAAACTAATGTGCTTCCACCAAGGTTTGAAGCTGGAGCCTCACCCCAAAGCAAAGTAGCGCTCATTTTGCTGCTCTGCCCTCTTGGAGAGCAGGGCAATGTCGTGCTCCCTTCATGAAAAATCAAGAAAAATTGCTCCCCCAATTGCTTTCACCAAGGTTCGAACACAAGACCTCCAAGGAAGCCAAGCCTTATGCGTGAAATAGGTGCCAAGGAAACCAAGGAAAAGGAGCAGCGTGTGCCTCCACCAAGTTTCGAACTTGGAACCTCACCTTTTGGCAACATTTCCCTGCCCTCCGCAAGGGCAGGGCAGCAATTCTTGGTGCATGGCACAAATATTGGCACGGCCAGCTTGCACAATTGTCGCGCACCAAAGGAGTTTCGGCCAGCAACAAACGCGCACCATGGCAACTCTGCCCTGCCCACCACAAGGGCAGGGCAGCATCCTGACACACCAAGCACGCACGCAACGAGGGCCGCACGCACCATTTCTTGCTCTGCCCTCCACAAGGGCAGGGCAGCCTCCTGGGAGCAAACACTCATGGGCCAAAATTCAACCAAAATTCCATTTAAATTCAATTCCTCTCCAAATTTTTGGATTGAGGTTGGAGGAATTCTGTTTCAATCTTTAATCTGAAATCCATCTTTGTTCATCTTCTGCATAATTTCTCAGAATTGAAAGTTACTGCTTCCATCTTTCTTTCTTCTTCAATCTGCTTTCTACTTTGATCAAGGAAGGAATTGAGATCTAGAATTGTTTTCTAGTCTCATTGATTCCCTGAGATCTTGTCTCTTTAAATTTCACAATTGAGCTGAGTTACATTCTGTGTTGCTTATTCAAGAAATTTTGCCTTGCTGTTTATATCTGTTGCTTTTATTTCATATGCATTTTTACCTTTCTGTTCCTATTACTTTCAATTTACTTCCAAGCAATTTAATCTCCCTGCAATTGTTCTACGCTTTGCTTTACTGCTCTCTTTTTAATTTCCAGCACCCCAGCCCCATTTACATTTGATGCAATTTACTTTTCTTGCAATTTAAGTTTCAGCTATTTTACTTTCTTGTTCTTTAAGTTTCAGTAATTTAATTATTCTGCACTTTTAATTCCCTGCCATTTACTTTCTGTTGGCTACACTTCATCCAAATTCACTTCAATGTTAGCTTGACTAAACTAATCACCCACTAAAGTTGCTTGATCCATCAATCCCTGTGGGATCGACCTCACTCTAAGTGAGTTATTACTACTTGATGCGACCCGGTATACTTGCCGGTTGGATTTGTGTGTTGGAAATTCGTTTTTTCACAAAAATACCATCAGAACTCAATTCTTGCTCTATCCCATCCAAGACTTCATAAGGGATATGCCTTGGAGGTTGTGCACATTCCTCCTTAGCATCAAATTCAATCATCTTGGAAGTGTTTTCTTCAATTCTAGATTCCCAAGGTGGTTCTGCATCTCCTAAGTCTTCAACCACTTCTTCCTCTTCTTCAACAATTATAGCTTCCTCCAATTGTTCTAATACAAAGCAACTTCCCTCATTCTCCACCAATCTCTCCTTCATGTTATGCTCTTCATTTGATTCTCCACATGTATCCATGGGATTTCCTTGAGTGTTCAAGCATTGGGATACTAATCGGCTAACCACCTCGTCCAAGGCAGCCATGAATTGTTGCACATCCCTTTTTATCTCCTCTTGTCCTTGAATAAGAACATCAAGGATATCATCCATTGGAGGTTGGGGTGGATGGAAGTGTTCATGATCTTGGGGGAAGAGTTCATAGTAGGAAGGTGGTTCTTCTTGGTAGAGTTGTGGTGGTTCAATGTTTTCTACTCTTTCCACTTGTTGCACAATTCACTCCATGGTTGCTTGAAATTAATCCAATGCTTCTTTGAGATGATCCCTTGACTCTTGTTCCTCTTGGATATCATGAGTAGGATCATATGGCTCTTGGATTAAAGGACATGAACATTCTTCCATGGGAGGTTGTGGTGGAAAGTAGTGTTCATCTTGTGGTTGAAAATTTGTATACATTGGAGATGGTTCAGCTTGGTAATAATATGGAGGGGATGGCTCTTGAAAATGTTGATATTGGAATGGTGGTGGCTCTATATGTGGTCCAAATGGCTCATATGGTTGTTGGTGGATGGATATGGATTGGGGTCATGTGAAGGTGTTTGGTGAAAAGATGCTTGTGAGTGTGGTTGAGGTTCATGTTGAGGATATAATTCATAGGCATATGGTGGTAGTTCTTGAAAGTCACAAGGAGATTCACCATAGTCATTGGATTGATATGCATCATAGAATGGCTCTTCTTCATAGTGCATTGGTGGAGGTTGTTGCCATGAAGGTTGATCATATACATTTGGCTCCTCCCACCTTTGATTATCCCATCCTTGATATACATCTTCATTGTAGCTGTCATTTCTTACAACATAATTAGAACCAAACTCATAGCCAAAGTGAGAATTCATGATAGCAAGAGAAAATGAAAATAAAATCAAATAAGAAGCAAGAAAGTTAAATCCTAGAACTAGCAAGAACTAACAAAAGCAAACATATTCACACTATTCACATATATACAATAACAAATAACATAACACCATTGCAACTCCCCAGCAACGGCGCCATTTTGATGATTAGATTTTTGTGTGGTCTAGAATTTCAGAATTGAAGTCTTATTGCAAGTATAGTCTCTAAACCAACAATAATCCTTTCATACAAAAATTTGTTTGTCACTAAAAAAAAAACCCCTAAAATCTATAAACCGAAGTATTTAAACCTTGGGTCGTTCTCCCTAGGAATTGCAATAAAGTGTTCTTGTTATTGGTTATGAGATATTTTGGGGTTTTTGAGAATTTAGACAAGAAATATAAATGGCAAAGAAAATAAACTAACAACTAAGAAAGCTCTTGGCAAGATATGAGAACTAGAAGTCCTATCCTAGTTATCCTCCTCAATTGTGACTACAAATTATTCATTGCTACCACTTAGTTAACCTCTAACCATGGAGAAAAGTCAAGTGGATGAATTAACTTGATTCCACAAGTCCTAGCCAACTCCCAAGGGAAAGACTAGCTTTAGTGGTATCCAAATCAATTAGCAACTTCTAATTATCAATCAACAAAGGAATTAGATAACTCAAGCGTCACTAATTACTCTACCTAGGCCAAGAGGAATAAAATCTATACTAAAATCCAACCAAGCATTTCATCAAACACTTGGAAGGCACAAAGGAAAAGCATAGTAAATTGATAACAAGAGTAGAATCTAACAATAATTGAATGTAAGAAATCAACAACAACAATCAAAAGGAACACAATTATTATGAATTACCTCAAATTGAATTGAAAGAAAATAGAAGGAACAAGAGTAGATCTACAACAAAATATAGAAGCAACATAAAGAAGATTACAACAAAAGAATAGAAGAAGAATGAATGTAACAACAAGGAATTGAAAGGTAGAAGTAGATGAGAGCAAAGATTAACCTAGATCTAAGAACTAAACCTAATCTTAATCCTAATCCTAGAGAGAAGTGAGAGCTTCTCTCTCTAGAAACTAACTTTCCCTCCAAAACTAAACTAAACTAAACTAATGGTAACTAGGTGTTTTGTCCCTCTTCAATCCTTGGCTTAAATAGCATTAGAAATGAGTTGAATTGGGTCCACAAGGCTTCTAAAATCACTGGCCACGAGTTGCATGAAGTGGATCATGTGCCACCTTCGGCGCATCCGCGTACCGTGCACGTGCGCGCCCTTATACACGATGAAACTATGGCAAATCTAATATCATTTTGAAGCCCCGGTCGTTAGCTTTCTAACGCAACTAAAACCGCATCATTTGGATCTCTGTAGCTCAAGTTATGGTCGATTAAGCATGAAGAGGTTGGCTTGACAGCTTTTGCAATTCCTCCATTTCTTCATGAGTTCTCCATTTCCACATGCTTTTCCTTCATTCCCTTGATCCAATCCTTGCATCCTAAATCTGAAATCACTTAACAAACATATCAAGGCATCTAATGGAATAAAGGTGAATTAAATTTAGCTATTTTAAGTCCTAAAAAGCATGTTTTCACTCTTAAGCACAATTAAAGGAAAAGTTATAAAACAATGCTATTTCATTGAATAAATGTGGGTAAAAGGTGATAAAATCCCCAAAAATCAATACAAGATAAACCCTACAAATGGGATTTATCAACCTCCCCACACTTAAACTAAGCATGTCCTCATGCTTAAACCAAGAGAAAGTAAAGGATATCAACATTTATTCAATGAGATCTAACTAAATGCACCCTACCTATATGCAATTATCTACATGAATGCAAATAAATGCAAAATAATTCTACCTACTTGGTTAAAAATAAATCAATCCTCCAAGAGCATGTATGCACAAGTAGGGCCAAGATCATATAATGATTCATGAATCCTACCAATTCAAGTATAAAAAAAATGAAGTTCAAATAGACTTGCAGGAAGAAAGCTTATGAAAGCTGGGAATCACGGAATTGAGCATCGAACGCTCACCAGAACTGTTTGCACTCTAGTCGCTCAAGTGTGTAAGGTTGATTCTCTCAATTCTCCCCTAATCATGCTTTCTAAAATTTGTTTTTCTTCTAACAATCGACATTTATTTCATGCATGCATACAAGTATCATGAGGTCTTTTCTTTAGGTTGTAATGGGGCTAGGGTCAAGGTAAGGATGCATATTTGGTCAACTGAGCTTGAAATTTGAATATTTGATAAGCTTAAACTTCCCACCTAACCTATGACATCCTATACAATATCAAAGCTAACCTAGCTACCCATTTTTCTCTTTTTCTTCTCATACTCATGCATTTTTTTCCTTGATCACAACACATATGCATTGATTTTATTGAGCTTCACTTTGGGGCATTTTGTCCCCTTTTTATTGTTTTTCTTCTTTTTCTTTATTTTTCTATTTTTTCTTTTCTTTTCTTTTTCACATTTATTATATTTTTTCTTTTTCTTTTATTGTTTTCTCATTTTTTATTTTTCTTTCAAGCTACATACAAGAATATCAATGCATAAGGTCTGTATATTTAATCAATACATGAGTATTCACCCAATTCCCAACATTTTCAACAAAATACAAAATACACCCTTTTTCCCAACCAATGTCCCAAGTTTTCCCACTCTTGAATGATACTCACACACACTAGCCTAAGCTAATCAAAGATCCAAATTAAGGACATTTATTGTTTTTCGCTTTAAGGTTTGTACTGTGCTAAATTAAAGAACAAGTGGGTTAAGCGTAGGCTCAAAGTTGGCTAACAATGGAAGATAAAAGGTAGGCTATTTGGGTAAGTGAGCTAATGAAATGATGGCCTCAATCATATAAATGCATGAATACACAAAATAATGGACATAAAGAATCAAACAAATCAAAGATTACATTCATAGAAAGAGAATAATTGCACACAAGAAGGAAAGATAAGTGGTTATAAGGTGTAACCACACCATTAGGCTCAAATCTCACAAGCTTGTGTTCTTAGCTCAAAAACCATGTTCCAAAATAAATTCTTTCAAGCAAGTTCAACAAAAATTTTCAAATTGGTAGGGTGCCCTAAAATAGTTTCTTGGAAAAGAAATCATCACCCTAACCAAGTAGTCCTAATAGGAAAGAAGTGGTAAAATATGTATAAATTATAACTAACATGCAACCTATCATGAAATACAACAACTAGCTAACATTGGTGTTGAAAGAAAATTGTTACCCACGGAGATCGGTAGGACGACCTCCCCACACTTGAAGATTGCACCGTCCTTGGTGCACGCAAAGAAGAGCAAGGTGGACGGGTTGCTATAATTAATGAGCTTCTTCAAAAGGTTCTGCAGATGACTTGCTTATTGCCCCATTTAGAAACTTTTCGTTCCCCCTTTTTGGTGGCCAACCTAAATGGAGAGAAAGAAAAAGAAAGAAAATTAAGCCTACATCAAAGATATCAAAGCAAATAGAACGTAGGCGGGGGTTAATGCCAAGTAAGAGTAAGGTTCTCACTACATGTTAGCTATGCGTGTAAGTGAGAAAATAATATAAGCTAAGGCATATCAACTAATACTTGATGCAAGAGTAAAATCAAAGCATAAGTAAGTGCCATGAAGAGCATGTTGAGCATCAAGTTCAAACAAGAAAGAGTGGGTCATGAAAGACACTATAAGTTCATATCAATGCACAAGGACATAAGAGTCATATAAGATGAAGCATTGATTTAAATGTTTCATCACCCATCAATATCAAACAAGTCAAGAAGCACCAAAATAATGCAAGAAATTCTCAACAATTGAGTAAGAGAGTTCAACACCATTATTAAAATAAGAAACTCGAAAAAAAATTAAAGTAAAAACAAGCTATAAAATCAAAATTGAAATTTAAGGGCGAGAAGTATACGAATGCGATAAACAAAAGAAAATGGAAGATGAGAAAAAAACTCTTTTTTTTTTATCGGCGTGGACGTGTCATGCACGCTTACGCGCTGATGTGCATTTTGGCTGAAGGGCGTGTACGCGCCAGGTGCACGCACGCGTGGGTCAGGTTAGGCGCAGGGCACAGTGTCAGCTCAAGGTCGGCCCAACTCTCTGGTACATGTACCAGGAGGGCAGGTGGCGCTATCGGCGCGCGCGCATTGTGTAATTTGAATCAAGGGCACGTACGCGCCAGGTGTGTGTACGCACGGGTTAGTTTGTGCCTTAGGCCTAATTTTCGCACAGTGCAGGCCTAACTCTCGGGTTTTTGGCTAGGGACGGAATTTTTGAATTTTGCATCAAATAGCTTCAGAAATTAGTTGGATTGGGCTTCAGCAGGTCCAGAAATCGCCACCAGCGTGTTTTGTTAAGTTGGTCACGTGCTGTTGGTCACGCGTACCCATGGGTCACGTGTACGCGTCGCCTGGAAGATTTCCTTCCCACGCGTATGCGTGGACCACGTATATGCATCATTTGGCAGATGTCCCTCCTACGCATAAGCATGGGCCACGTATACGCGTCACTTGGTAGATTTCTGCAAATCCTCATTTCTTCAGAAATTCTCTATTTTGCATGCTTTTCATTTCACTCCTTCCATCCAATCCTTACCTTATGAACCTGAAATCACTCAACAAACATATCGAGACATTTAATGGAATTAAAGTGAATTAAAATTAGCAATTTGAAGGCCTATGATGCACCACTATATTGTGGTACTTTTTGTGCTTAATTTAGGTGGATTTTATCCACTTTTCCCACATTTATTCAATGAAATATCATGGTTTCATAATTTTCTCCTAATTTGTGCTTAAGTGTGAAAACATGCTTTTTAGGCCTCTAGTTGATTAATTTTGATTCACCTTTGATCCCACTAGATGCCTTGATGTGTTTGTTAAGTGAATTCAGGTTCAAAAGGCTTGTGATAGATCAAAGGAATGAAGAGAAAATCATGCAAAGTGGAGAAATCATGGAAAACCAAGGATTTGAGATGCATTCACCAATGTGCACGCATGAAACGACACGCACGCATTAATTTGAAGTTGCATGGTGACGCATACGCATACATGATGCTCGCACATGATTTCATTAAAGTGAAAATACTGGGGGCAAATTCTGGGCTTCCCAGGCCCAAATCCAACTCACTTCTGAGCCTATTTCATGCAGAAATAAAGAAGAGTCAAGGGAGGGAGAAGTCATAATTGAATTTTGGAGGGAATGGTTTAGGATAGTTTCTAGAGAGAGAAGCTCTCTCTTCTCTTTAGAATTAGGTTAGATGTAGATTAGAAATTCTTAGATCTAGGTTTAATTCATGTTTTGATTTACTTTTCCTGTATCAATTCTTGTTCTTCTACCTTTGCTTTCTTAGATTAGTGCTTTACTTCTTGTAATTCTTTACTTTTATATTGATGTACTCTTCCTTCTTCTATTTTCCTTTTAATTCAATTTATGTTCATGTTCCTTTGTTGTTGATCTGAATTGTTGTTATTAATTTCTTGCAATTAGTAGTTGTAGATCTACTTTTCTTGCAATTTCATCTTTCCTTTTATGCCTTCCAAGTGTTTGACAAAATACTTGGAAGGATGCTAGAGTAGATTTTTCTCCTCTTGGCTTTGGTTGAGTAATTGGAGACTCTTGAATTATCAAAATCTTTTGTTGATTAATAATTGAAAGTTGCTAGTTGATTTGAATTCTACTAAGGCTACTCTTTCCTTAGGAGTTGACTAGGACTTGTTCATGCCCTGGGTCGAGCTGTACGAACCGGGCTGGTTAAAGACAAGTCAACCGACCTCTTCAGGTCTGGATTTCCCAACCTCTTTCCAAAGAGTTTAGCCAAATCGCTACAAAGGCCCAGGTAGGCCCAAACAAAGGAACACGACCCAAATTTAAAGGCAGCCCAAGCCTAGAAAGATAAGGCCGTTTTCCTAAAAAGATAAGATGACTTCACCCAAAGATAAGATAAGATAACTATCTTATCTCCAGAAAAGTCACTCTACACTATTATAAATACAATAGAGCACCCAGGTATAACTCATACTTTGATTCTACTAAAAACCTTCCTAAAGCACGTGCTAACTTAAGCATCAGAGTCTCTTGCAGGTACCACCACCCTCTGGTGACGAAGGATCAGTAGCACCACCAAGTCCAACAAGTTGGACACGTCAGCTCCGGCCATCACCGTAGATCTTGTCCGAGATCGACCTACAGTTTCAGGTAACCTTTGGAACATTGGTGCGGTTTGATGAGCGGATAATTTATACGCTTTTTGGCACTGTTTTTAGTACATTTTAGTTAGTTTTTAGCATGTTTTTATTAGTTTTTATTTAAAATTCACTTTTCTGGGCTTTACTATGAGTTTGTGTGTTTTTCTATGATTTTAGGTATTTTCTGGCAAAAATTGAGGGACCTGAGCAAAAATCTGATTCAGAGGCTGAAAAGGACTGCAGATGCTGTTGGATTCTGACCTCCCTGCACTCGAAGTGAATTGTCTGGAGCTACAGAAGCTCAATTGGCACGCTATTAATTGCGTTGGAATGTAGACATCCTGGGCTTTCCAGCAATGTATAATAGTCCATACTTTGCCCGAGATTTAATGGCCTAAACCGGCGTTGCAAATCAGCTTCAGAATTCCCAACGTTTAACGCCGGAACTGGCACAAAAGTTGGAGTTAAATGCCCAAACTGGCACAAAAGCTGACGTTTAACTCCAGAAAAAGTCTCTACACATGAAAGCTTCAATGCTCACCCAAGCACACACCAAGTGGACCCCGGAAGTGGATTTTTACGTCATTTACTCATTTCTGTATATCCTAGGTTACTAGTTCACTATTAATAGGACCTTTTGACATTGTATCTCTACCTCATGACACATTACACGTTTCTTACTGTATCTTCTACGGCATGAGTCTCTAAACCCCATGGTTGAGGGTGAGGAGCTCTGTTGTGTCTTGATGGATTAATGCAATTACTACTGTTTTTCATTCAATCACGCTTGCTTCTATTCTAAGATATCACTTGTTCCTCAACTTGATGAATGTGATGAGCCGTGACACTCATCATCATTCTCACCTATGAACGTGTGCCTGACAACCACCTCCATTCTACTTTAGATTGAGTAAATATCTCTTGGATTCCTTAATCAGAATCTTCGTGGTATAAGCTAGGATTGATGGTGGCATTCAAGAGAATCCGGCATTCATATATATCCTGACTAAGAGTTACAAGATAACCATAGCTTGCTTCAAGCCGACAATCTCCGTGGGATCGACCCTTACTCATGTAAGGTATTACTTGGACGACCCAGTGCACTTGCTGGTTAGTTGTGCGGAATTGCAAAGGTGTGATTGCAATTTCATGCACCAAGTTTTTGGCGCCGTTGCCGGGGATTGTTCGAGTTTGGACAACTGACGGTGTATCTTGTTGCTTAGATTATGAATATTTTATTTTTGTTGGTTTAGAGTCTTTTATTTGAGTTTAGTTTCATATTTTAAGTTTGGTGTCTTCTTTGTGTTTTCTTTTAAATTTTCGAAAATTTGTGTTTGGTTTTCTAAAAATTGTTCTTGGTGTTCATCTTGATCTTCAAAGTGTTCTTGGTGTTCATCTTGACATTCAAAGTTTTCTTGTTTGTTCTCTTTGTTTTGATCTAAAATTTCTAAGTTTAATGTCTTTTTGTTGGTTTTCTCTTTCCTCATTAAAATTTTAAAATAAAAAAATATCCTTTCCTTATTTTACTCATAATTTTCGAAATTTTGCATTAAATTAGTCAAATATTTTCAAAATCATATCTTTTATTTTAGTCAAGTCAAAATTCTAATTTCAAAAATTAATCTTTTCAAATCTTCTTCAAAAATCAAATCTTTTTAATTTCTTCAATCATATCTTTTCAATCATTTTTTTTGCAATCATATCTTTTCAATCATATCTTTTTAATTGCTAATTCCAAAATCTTTTTAATTAATTATTTAATTTAGTTTTCAATTTTCTTTGATTTTATTTTTTGAAATTTTATTTTATTATTTTCGGTCACTTTTAATTAAAATAAAAAAATAATAAAAATAAAATAATATCCGCATCATCTCCCTTTCTCCATCATGGACCTAAGTGGAATTGAGCAGTCCAGAAAGACTCTGGGGTTATATGCTAACCCCATTACAGCTGCATATGGGAGTAGCATCTGTATACCTCCCATTAAAGCAAGCAGCTTTGAGCTAAATCCTCAACTCATTATCATGGTGCAGCAAAATTGCCAGTATTCCGGTCTTCCACAGGAAGAACCTACTGAGTTTCTGGCACACTTCTTACAAATTGCTAACACAGTATGTGATAAAGAGGTGGATCAGGATGTCTACAGATTATTACTGTTTCCATTTGCTATAAAAGATCAAGCTAAGAGGTGGTTGAATAACCAACCCACAACAAGCATAAAAATATGGAGACAATTATCAAACAAATTCCTGAATCAATTTTACCCTCCAAAAAGGATAACACAGCTAAGGCTGGACATCCAAGGCTTTAAACAAGAGGATAATGAATCCCTTTATAATACCTGGGAGAGGTACAGAGGTATGCTAAGAAAATGCCCCTCTGAAATGTTTTCAGAGTGGGTACAGTTAGACATCTTCTACTATGGGCTTACAGAAAAAGCTCAGATGTCCCTAGACCACTCAGCTGGTGGATCTATACATATGAGGAAGACGATTGAAGAGGCTCAAGAGCTCATAGATACTGTTGCTAGAAATCAACATCTATACTCAAGCAATGAGTCCTCTACAAAAGAAGAAGCTATGGCAGTAACTACTGATCCTAATCCTCAAGAACAAATTGTTGAGCTTAATCAGCAATTACTCCTGATGACAAAATAATTAGCAGAATTTAAAGAGATGCTCCAAGAAACCAAAATTGATAACAACAATATAGAATCACAGTTGAATCAGACAAAACAGCAGCTATCTAAACAGATAATAGAAGAATGTCAAGCAGTTCAACTAAGGAGTGGGAAGACATTGAATAATTCAGCTCAAAGTGGCAAAAAGCCAAGAAAGGAACAACTGACAGAGGATAACCAAACTACTACCCAAAATCCCTCTGAGGACAGTAAGAGCCCAGAGAGGAATGATTCTGGCGTTCAAACGCCAGAAAAGGGTAAGAAAGTGGCGTTAAACGTCCAATGGGTAGCCAAGTCTGGCGTTCAAACGCCAAAAAGGGGTTAGACACTTGCAAGTGCTAATAACAACCCCCTTAAGCAGGCTTCTCCAACCACTTCTGTAGGAAATAAACCTGCAGCAACTAAGGTTGAAGAATATAAAGCCAAGATGCCTTATCCTCAGAAACTCCGCCAAGCAAAACAGGATAAACAATTTGCCCGCTTTGCAGATTATCTCAGGACTCTTGAAATAAAGATTCCGTTTGCAGAGGCACTTGAGCAAATACCTTCTTATGCTAAGTTCATGAAAGAGATCTTAAGTCATAAGAAGGATTGGAGAGAAACTGAAAAAGTGTTTCTCATTGAAGAATGCAGTGCAGTCATTCTGAAAAGCTTACCAGAGAAGCTTCAAGATCCAGGAAGCTTTATGATACCATGCACATTAGAGGGTACTTGTACCAAGACAGTTCTATGTGACCTTGGGGCAAGTATCAACCTAATCCTTGCATCCACTATCAGAAAGCTCGGCTTGACTGAAGAGGTCAAACCAACCCGGATATGTCTTCAACTTGTTGATGGCTCCATTAAATACCCAACAGGCATAATTGAGGACATGATTGTCAAGGTTGGGCCATTCGCCTTTCCCACTGACTTTGTAGTGCTGGAAATGGAGGAGCACAAGAGTGCAACCCTCATTCTAGGAAGTCCCTTCCTAGCAACTGGACGAACTCTCATTGATGTCCAAAAGGGGAAGTAACCCTGAGAGTCAATGAGGATGAGTTCAAGTTAAATGTTGTCAAAGCTATGCAACATCCAGACACATCAAATGACTGCATGAGCGTTGATATTATCGACTCCTTGGTGGAAGAGATTAATATGACTGAGAGTCTCGAATCAGAACTAGAGGACATCTTTAAAGATGTTCAGCCTGATTTGGAGGAACCAGAGGAAATAAAAGAACCTCTGAAAATTCCCCAGGAAGAGGATAAACCTCCTAAACCCGAGCTCAAACCACTACCACCATCCCTGAAATATGCATTTCTGGGAGAAGGTGATACTTTTCCAATGATCATAAGCTCTGCTTTACATCCACAGGAAGAGAAAGCACTAATTCAAGTGCTAAGGACACACAAGACAGCTCTTGGGTGGTTCATACGTGATCTTAAGGGCATTAGCCCAGCAAGATGCATGCACAATATCCTATTGGAGGATGATGCTAAGCCAGTGGTTCAACCACAGAGGTGGCTAAATCCAACCATGAAGGAGGTGGTGCAGAAAGAGGTCACTAAGTTACTAGAGGCTGGGATTATTTATCCTTTTTCAGATAGCCCCTGGGTGAGCCCTATCCACGTTGTCCCCAAGAAGGGAGGCATGAAAGTGGTTCATAATGAAAAGAATGAACTGGTTCCTACAAGAACAGTTACAGGGTGACGCATGTGTATTGACTACAGAAGGCTCAATACAGTCACCAGAAAGGATCATTTTCCTTTACCATTCATAGACCAGATGCTAGAGAGACTAGCAGGTCATGAATACTACTGCTTTTTGGATGGCTATTCAGGTTATAACCAAATTGCGGTAGATCCTCAGGACCAAGAGAAAACAGCATTCATATGTCCTTCTGGAGTATTTGCCTACAGAAGGATGCCTTTTGGTCTGTGCAATGCACCTGCAACCTTTCAGAGGTGCATGCTCTCTATCTTCTCTGATATGGTAGAGAAGTTCCTGGAAGTCTTCATGGATGACTTCTCAGTATTTGGAGACTCATTCAGCTCCTGTCTTGATCATTTAGCACTTGTCCTGAAAAGGTGCCAAGACACTAACCTGGTCTTAAACTGGGAAAAATGTCACTTTATGGTGACTGAAGGAATTGTCCTTGGGCACAAAATTTCGAACAAAGGAATAGAGGTGGATCAAGCTAAGGTGGAGGTAATTGAAAAATTACCACCACCTGCCAATGTTAAGGCAATCAGAAGCTTTCTGGGGTATGCAGGATTCTACAGAAGGTTTATAAAGGATTTTTCAAAAATTGCAAAACCTCTGAGTAATCTGCTAGCTGCAGACACGCCATTTATCTTTGATAAGGAGTGTTTGCAGGCGTTTGACCTTCTGAAAGCTAAGCTGGTCACAGCACCAGTTATCTCTGCACCAGACTGGACACTGCCATTCGAATTAATGTGTGATGCTAGTGACCATGCCATTGGTGCAGTATTGGGACAAAGGCATAACAGGCTTCTGCACGTCATTTATTATGGCAGCCGTATTCTAAATGATGCACAGAAGAACTACACAACCACAGAAAAGGAGTTACTTGTAGTGATTTATGCCATTGACAAGTTCAGATCTTATTTAGTAGGATCAAAAGTGATTGTGTACACTGACCATGCTGCTCTTAAATATCTACTCACAAAGCAGGATTCAAAACCTAGGCTCATAAGATGGGTTTTGCTTCTGCAGGAGTTTGATATAGAAATAAGAGACAGAAAAGGGACAGAGAACCAGGTAGCTGATCACTTGTCCCGGATAGAACCAGTAGCTGGGGCGTCCCTCCCCTCTACCGAGATCTCTGCAACCTTTTCGGACGAGCAATTGTTTGCTATTTAGGAAGCTCCATGGCTTGCAGACATTTCAAACTATAAGACTCAAGGTTCTCCTTCTACCACCATGGAGAGGAAGCATGAAGAGCTTCTCTCAAAACAGAGTCAAACAGAGCCCCCACAGTCAAACTCTGAGTTTGGTGTTGGGAGGCCACAACCAAATTCTAAGTTTGGTGTTG
>NC_029781.3:24651441-24666122 GCF_000817695.3 Arachis duranensis
TCACTACATGATCATTAGTATCTTAGTGTCTATGCCTTAAAGCTATGAATGTCCTATGAATCCATCACCTTTCTTAAATGAAAAATATTTTTATTACAAAAGAACAAGAAGTATAGGATTTTGAATTTATCTCTGAAACTAGTTGAATTAGTTTGATGAGGTGACAATACTTTTTGTTTTCTGAATGAATGCTTGAATAGTGCATATGTCTTTAGAATTTGTTGTTTAAAGAATGTTAAATTTGTTGGCTCTTGAAAGAATGATGGAAAAGGAGAAATGTTATTGAGGATCTGAAAAATCATCAAATTGATTCTTGAAGCAAGAAAAAGCAGTGAATGCAAAATTCAAAAAAATATAATAATAAAGTTGTGATCCAAGGCAAAAAGAGTGTGCTTAAGAACCCTGGACACCTCTGATTGGGGACTCTAGCAAAGCTGAGTCACAACCTAAAAAGGTTCACCCAGTTATGTGTCTGTGGCATATATGTATCCGGTGGTAATACTGGAAGACAGAGTGCTTTGGGCCACAGCCAAGACTCATAAAGTAGCTATGTTCAAGAATCATCATACTTAACTAGGAGAATCAATAACACTATCTGAATTCTGAGTTCCTATAGATTCCAATTATTCTAATCTTCAAAGGATAAAGTGAGATGCCAAAACTATTCAGAAGCAAAAAGCTACTAGTCCCGCTCATCTAATTGGAGCTAAGTTTCTTTGATATTTTGGAGTCTATAGTATATTCTCTTCTTTTTATTCTATTTGATTTTCAGTTGCTTGGGGACAAGCAACAATTTAAGTTTGGTGTTGTGATGAGCGGATAATTTATACGTTTTTTAGCACTGTTTTTAGTATGTTTTTAGTACATTTTAGTTAGTTTTTAGCATGTTTTTATTAGTTTTTATTTAAAATTCACTTTTCTGGGCTTTACTATGAGTTTGTGTGTTTTTCTGTGATTTAAGGTATTTTCTGGCTGAAATTGAGGGACCTGAGCAAAAATCTGATTCAGAGGCTGAAAAGGAATGCAAATGTTGTTGGATTCTGACCTCCCTGCACTCGAAGTGAATTTTCTGGAGCTACAGAAGCCCAATTGGCACGCTCTCAATTGCGTTGGAATGTAGACATCCTGGGCTTTCCAGAAATGTATAATAGTCTATACTTTGCTCGAGATTTGATGGCCCAAACCGGCGTTGCAAATTAGCTTTAGAATTCCTGGCGTTTAACGCCGGAACTGGCACAAAAATTGGAGTTAAACGCCCAAACTGACACAAAAGCTGGCGTTTAACTCCAGAAAAAGTCTCTACACATGAAGGCTTCGATGCTCAGCCCAAGCACACACCAAGTGGACCCCGGAAGTGGATTTTTATGTCATTTACTCAATTCTGTATATCCTAGGTTACTAGTTCACTATTAATACGACCTTTTGACATTGTATCTCTACCTCATGACACATTACACGTTTCTTACTATATCTTCTACGGCATGAGTCTCTAAACCCCATGGTTGGGGTTGAGGAGCTCTGCTTTGTCTTGATGGATTAATGCAATTACTATTGTTTTTCATTCAATCATGCTTGCTTCTATTCTAAGATATCACTTGTTCCTCAACTTGATGAATGTGATTAGCCGTGACACTCATCATCATTCTCACCTATGAACGTGTGCCTGACAACCACCTCCGTTCTACTTTAGATTGAGTAAATATCTCTTGGATTCTTTAATCAGAATCTTCGTGGTATAAGCTAGAATTGATGACGGCATTCAAGAGAATCCGGAAGGTCTAAACCTTGTCTGTGGTATTCTGAGTAGGATTCAAGGATTGAATGATTGTGACGAGCTTCAAAGTCCTGAGGGCTGGGCGTTTGTGATAGACGCAAAAGAATCACTGGATTCTATTCCAACCTGATTGAGAACCGACAGATGATTAGCCGTGAGGTAGCCATTGACAACGGTGAAACCCTACATACAGCTTGCCATGGAAGGAGCCTTGCGTGCATAAAGAAGAAGACAGTAGGAAAGTAGAGATTTAGAAGATAGAGCATCTCCAAAACCTCAACCTGTTCTCTATTACTACAAAACAAGTATCTATTTCATGTTCTTTTACTTTTCACAATTAAACCTGAGAATTATTGATATCCTGACTAAGAGTTACAAGATAACCATAGCTTGCTTCAAGCTGACAATCTCCATGGGATCGACCCTTACTCACGTAAGGTATTACTTGGACGACCCAGTGCACTTGCTGGTTAGTTGTGCGGAATTGCAAAGGTGTGATTGCAATTTTGTGCACCACGATTGCCGGGGAACCTAGAAGTCATCCCATCATCATGGCAGAGAACCTTGACAACGACCACGACTCAAATCTAGAAAACAGGATGCCACATAAGAACGTGGACACTACACCAAATGATACTTCTCAACCAAACAAAGACAAGAATTCACCAAATACAGAAATCATGGAGGCGCTTCAAGCTCAACAAGATCGCATCAAACAGCTCAAAAAAGAGGCCGAACATCAACGAGAAGCTGAGAGAGACATTCGAAGGGAAACTAGGCAGCGCCGGGAGTTGAAGGACAAGCTCCTAAAGCTCGAAACCGACCTTAGAACAAAAACCATTCAGCCTGATCCCGAAGATAGCTCCCATAAAGTTCAAGATCCATTCACTAAAGCAACTATTAAAGTTAAAGTCCCAAAGGACTTCAAAGCTCCCGGCATGACCCTGTACGACGGCACATCGGATCCAAGTCATCACCTCAGCAATTTTAGAAGTAGAATGTATCTCACCGACACCTCGGATGCTATTCGATGCAAAGCCTTCCCAACAACCCTAACAAAGACAGCAATTAAGTGGTTCGACACTTTGCCCCCCCAGATCCATCACAAGTTTCGACGACCTGGCCAAGAAAATTCTTGCCCGATTTTCCATCCAGAAAGACAAAGCCAAACATGCCCCAAGCTTATTAGGGATCAAACAAGGGGATCGGGAGAGTCTTTGTAACTACATGGAGAGGTTCAACAAAACATGCCTAGACATACAAAGCCAAGCAACAGAAGCAGCCATTATGGGTCTCATCAATGGCCTGTGAGAAGGACCTTTTAGTCACTCCATATCAAAGAAACATCCAATATCTTTGAATTAAGTGTAGGAACAAGCTAAGAAGTACATCAACATGGAGAAAAATTCTCGACTAGGAGAGACCTCAAAATCCGGATTCTCCTACTCCTCCCGGGATAAGGATAAAGAGTCTAAGAAAAAAGAAGATCAATACGGCGAGAAGCCTAAAAAATACAACAACTACACCGCCCTTCAGGTGTCTCCTGTGGATGTTTACCGAGAAGTATGCCATACCGAGAAGATCCCACCACCTCGCCTACTCAAAAGCAAGAAAGGAGGAGAAAATCGGATAGAATACTGCGAATATCCCCGTATCTATGGACATCCTACCAATGAGTGCTTCGACTTAAAAAATGTTATTGAGAAATTGGTAAGAGAAGGACGACTAGATCGGTATTTAGCCAACAAATCGGATGAGCCCCAAAAAAGAAGAAGGGACGAAGAGGTTGGACGAAGAGAATGACCACCTCACACCCCGAAGAGACACGTTCATATGATAAACGGAGGATTCGCAGGAGGGGGGATCTCAAAATCATCTCGCAAAAGGCACCTTAAAGAAGTATATCATGTCGAGGGAGGAGAAGGATCACTTGACCTCCCTACAATTACTTTCACCCAAGAAGACGCGGCAGACATCATCCTGGGACATGACGATCCTATGGTCATCACTATCATATTGGCCAATGCTAACCTCCACCGCACACTGGTGGACCAAGGAAGCTCGGCGGATATCTTGTTTAAACCCGCCTTCGATAAACTCAGCCTGTAGGAGAAAGAGCTCAAAGCATATCCAAACAGCTTGTTTAGACTAGGAGACACTCCAATCCAACCGCTTGGATACATCTCGCTACACACAACCTTTGGAAAAGGGAACCCGATCAAGGACACTCAACATAGACTACATCGTAGTTGACGTAAGTTCAGCCTACAACGCCCTGATAGGTCGGACAACATTGAATCAGCTCGCCGCAGTAGTTTCAACTCCACATCCATGCATGAAGTTCCCAACTCTAGAGGGGATCGCTATGATAAAAGGAGACCAGAAAATATTGCGAAGCTATTACAACGAAAGTCTAAACCTCAAGGGCAAACGAGAAGAAATCCACACCATCGAACTCAGGGGAGTCCGAAGTCGGGAAGAACTTCGTCTGCAACCTGAGGGCGAGATCGAAGAAGTTCAGATCGGCGACACCCCAGACAAAACAACAAAAATTGGGGCAAACTTAGATGGAGATGTAAAGGAGCCTCTGATTCAGTTCCTAAGGAACAATGTCGACCTCTTTGCATGGAAGGCCGCAGACATACCAGGCATAGACCCCAAACAAATGTGCCACAAGCTGGCAGTATACCCAGGATCTCGGCCAGTACAACAGAAACGTAGAAAACTCAGACCCGAAAGATCCCAAGCTGTGGAAGAGCAGGTACAAGCTCTACTGGAGGCAGTGTTCATAAGAGAAGTCAGATACCCACTATGGCTGGCCAATGGTGAAAAAATCAAATGGGAAGTGGCGAATGTGTACCGATTATACTGATCTCAACAAAGCCTGCCCAAAAGATCCCTATCCACTCCCAAATATTGACACTCTAGTGGATGCCTCCTCTGGATACAGGTACCTCTCGTTCATGGACGCTTATTTAGGAAACAATCAAATCCCAATGTATCCACCTGATCAGGAAAAGACCTCATTCCTAACTCCAAAAGCAAATTACTGTTATGTCGTCATGCCATTTGGACTCAAGAACGCAGGAGCTAACTACCAAAGATTAATGAACAAAATCTTCGTATACCATATCGGGAAACTCATGGAGGCATATGTGGACGACATGCTGATGAAAACACAAAATGAAAAGTCGTTATTGTCCGACCTCGCACAAGTGTTCGACACCATAAGAAGGCATGACATGCGACTTAACCCTGCAAAGTGTTCCTTTGCAGTAAAAGCCGTCAAATTTCTGGGTTTTCTACTAACATAACGAGGAATTGAGGCAAACCTGGATAAATGCTGGGCCATACTGGACATTAAGAGTCTGACCTGCGTCAAAGAGGTACAACAACTTAACGGAAGACTGACAGCCTTGTCCAGATTTCTAGCCGGATCGGCCATAAGATCTTTCCCCTTTTACGCCACACTAAGGAAGGGAAAAAGGTTTGAATGGACACCAGAATGCAAACAAGCTTTCCAGGATTTCAAAAGGTTCTTGGGACAACCACCTATTCTAACTCGATCACGGGAAGGAGAACCACTTGTATTGTACCTCGCAGTAGGAAATCAGGCAATAACCTCAGCATTAGTCAGAGAGGATGAAAGTGGACAACAACCAATCTACTTCATCAGCAAGGCCCTACAGGGGTCCGAACTGAACTACCAAAAAATAGAAAAATTCGCCTATGCTCTCATACTAACCTCTCGACAACTCCGCCCATATTTTGAAGCTCATACCATTAAAGTTCGGACCAACCAGCCCATAAAAGGCATTCTACAGAAGACGGATCCAGCTGGAAGAATTCTACAATGGGCAGTCGAGCTATCAGAGTTCGATCTTCAGTATAAAGCCTGGACTGCCATCAAATCACAGTATTTGGCCGACTTTATTGCTGAGTACACTGACACCCTGGGAACTCATACAAAATGGAATCTTTATGTAGACGGATCTTCAAACAAAACAGGGAGTGATGCAGGTGTGATATTAGAAAGTGATTAGGGAACCCAAATCGAACTCTTCCTAAAATTTGAGTTTCTTGCGTCAAACAACCAGGCCGAATACGAAGCATTACTAGCTGGTTTGAGGCTGGCTAAGGAGGTTGGAGTTCAAAAGCTTGTCATCTTCATCGATTATCAAGTCGTCACTTTACAAATAGCAGGGAGCTACCAAGCTAAGGACTCCACCATGAAAAATTACCTGGACAAAACCAGGGAACAACTCGGATAGCTCGGGAATTATGAGGTCCACCATATACCTCGAGAACAAAATGCTCGAGCTGGTGTACTCTCAAAATTTGCCAGCACCAAACCAGGGGAAATAATAGAAGCCTCATCCAGGAGGTACTGCAAAGCCCATCAATCTCGGGGGAAGAAAAGGTCCTAGCCATAATAGGTCAGGATCATGGATGGATGACTCCCATAATCAACTACCTCAAATCAGAGATACTCCCTACAGATAAGAAGGAGGCGAAGAGACTAAAATGGGAGGCACAATACTACACCATCATAAACAATACTCTATACAAGAGAGGGATTTCAACACCCCTGTTAAAATGTGTGCTGACCTCCAACACAAAAGAAGTCTTGGAAGAAGTACACAGCGGCATGTGTGGCAATCACCTTGGAGCACGAGCTCTCTCCAAAAGAGTACTCCGAGCCGGGTTCTTTTGGCTGACCTTGCAAAAAGAAACAACCAAGTTCTTTAAGACATGCCCACCATGCCAAAAACATGCCAACTTCCACATCACCCCACCAGAGGAACTCATCTGCATAACATCACCTTGGCCATTCTCAAGATGGGGAGTCGACCTCCTAGGACCCTTTCCCCAAGGATCAGGACAAGTCAAGTTCCTCATTGTAGGGGCCGATTACTTCACAAAATGGATTGAGGTAGAGACTCTAGCTAATGCCACTGCTCAAAGAAGTCAGAAATTCTTATACAGAAACATTGTCACCAGGTTTGGGGTTCCCCACTCCATCACCATAGACAATGGCACTCAGTTTACAGACGCAAGTTTCAGGAAATTGGTAGCTGACTTAAAAATAAAGCACCAATTCACATCCGTAGAATACCCCCAGGCTAATGGACAAGTAGAAGCTGCCAACAAAGACATACTAGCTGGGTTAAAATGGAGTCTACAGGATGCAAAAGGAGCCTGGGCTGAAGAACTCCCACAAGTTCTTTGGGCATATCGGATAACTCCAAACTCCACAATGAAGGAATCACCCTTCCGACTAGTATACGGAATGGAGGCAATGATCTCAGTAGAAGTCAAAAAAGAGTCCCCCAGAACGATTTTCTACAGTAAAGAGGCCAACTCCCAACTTCAAAGGGAAGAGCTCGACCTACTTCCAGAAATCCGAGAGAGAGCTCAGATCAGGGAGGAGGCGTTAAAACGTCGAATGGCCTCATGGTACAATCGGAAGGTAGTACAGCGAAGTTTTGCCAACAACGACCTCATCCTAGTCCGAAATGATATCGGAACAAGTCAACCATGAGAGGGAAAGCTGGCAGCTAATTGGAAAGGACCATACCGAGTCACAGAGGTACTGGGAAAAGGCTACTACAGGGTGTTCAAACTCGAGGGGCGACAGCTACCAAGGTCATGGCATGCCTGCAACCTAAGAAGGTATTATAGTTAGGATCTTAGGCCAAGGTGCACTATTTTTCTTGAAAAGTTTTTTTAATGAGGCACCAAACCAAGATCCAGAAGTGTAAGCACCCACATGTATATATTTTTATCCCTACATGTCCATTTTTTATTTTGAATATAGTTTTCTAGATTTTCTACAAAGTCGTCTCTTTACCAAGACGCATTAATCTGAACGCAAAAAATCAGCACCCGATCACGACAAAGCTACAGGTCGGCAAGGTGAAAACCAAATTCACCGTCCGATCACGAGAAAGCTTCAGGTCGGCAAGGTGAAAACCAAGTTCACCGTCCAATCACGACAAAATCGGCAAGATGAAAAAAGCGACAAAAACAGATTAATGCAAGAAGTTATAAAAAGTAATCCATAGAAAGAGGCTCGATAAGGGTCTGAGAAAAAATGGATTGCTAAAAATAACTGAGGAAGGACCAACATAAAGAAGTCGGACCAATCGACCAAAGCGACAAAAGTTATAAAAAAGTAATCCATAGAAAGAGGCCTGACGAGGTCTGAGAAAAAAAGGATTGCTAAAAATAACTTGGGAAGAACCGACGTAAAGAAGTCGGACCAATCGACCAAAGAGACAAAGTTATAAAAAGTAATCCATAGAAAGAGGCCTGGCCAGCCCTTATCAAAAGTAGATTACAAGAAATAACTTAGAAGGGACTGACATGAAGAAGTCGGCCCAAGCCAATCAAAGCTCAGAGTTATAAAAAGTAAAACCATGAAAAGAGACCCAGCGAGGTTTGATTAAAAAGGGATTACTAGAAATAACTCGAGAAGGTTTGACAAGAGAAGTCGACCAGCAGAAGGCGTGCGCTATAAGGGATGCAGCTCGACCCAAAAAGCCACGACCTCACCAAAATCAACTTACAAGTATTCCATGATAATACTAAAAAGAATAGCCGAACAAAGCTAGCCTCAAAGGTCACTTCTCCTAGAGCAGGAAATAAACAAAGACAAGGGCAATCAAAATAGAGGTCGGACAACAAAAGCTCCAACACTCTTAAAAGATTCCTGGCAAGTTCCAAAAGATTGTAAACAAACATACCAAAAGAATCAAAGCTACTGTAAAAACTCAGAAGGCCACCCGAAAGTCGACCCCAAGAGTTCAAAAGCATTTGTGTCTCTAAATAAAGTTGCTAAGAAAAGTAACTAAAATGTCACAGTCAAACAACTACAAGCTGCCAAAAATAGAGTTCAAAGACCCACAAGCCGGGCTATAAAAGATACAAAAACAAAAACAAAAACTACAAAGGATGCAAAGACTCCCCAGTGGCAGCATCTGGAGGTGAAGGAGGATGAGTCGCAAGTGGGACGACATCAACGGTTCCATCTGGCCGATTCAGGATCTGAACATCAGGATCCGACTTGGGATGGCCGACCTCAGCTGCAGGAGGAGGGATTACGTCGTCATCATCTTTATTTGGGACAGGGATGATCTTACCATTCTCCACAATATTGTCCAAACTGAAGAGAGCCAGGTCGAGCTCGGGAGCAAGAACTCGGACCTGAGCTTTCAAATTCTCATAGGCAGCAGTCACACTGCCCACGAGATGGCCCTGAAGCTCGGTATAATCAGCCTGAGCAGATTCCAATCTCTCCCTGACCTTCATCAACTCACCATAAGTCCAGACATAGCTCTCCTTATGCTTCTGTGCCATCTCCTCAGCCAGATTTGCAGAAGCCACCGCAGCAGTAGCCCGATTCTTCTCATTCTCCAAATCTTTCTCCAGCTTGGCCACCTTTTCCTCGAGTTCCTCCTTCAAACCTTTGATCCTATCGTACTTCGACTTGGCCTAGTCCATAAAAGCCTTCATCGCATGAACCGGAGCATCCTAGGCAGTTCGGAATAAGGCTGCTCCCATGTGCGCCATCTTAATGCTACTTCGGGTAATGAAGTCCAGATGGCGGAGAATAGATACATCATCCGTAGGAATAACACCATAAGGAGCAATTTGATGATCAACAAAACCCACTGCATCAAAATCCGGGGCATCCAAATCAAAGGGTTCAACAGCTCTCTGTTTTTTTGGTGGAGGGCCAGCAGTGGGAGAAGAGGTAGCACCAGAAGTTGATCAGGGAGGATCAACCAGATAAACCTGAGGAGTGGGGATAAGCTTCCTCGGCCCAGGACCGCCGAATGTCGATCTCTTAGGGGGAACCTGAGAAGAACCCTCCCCCACAGCCCGGGCCTAGATGTTCTGGGCTGCGGTCGCTTTCCTCGCCTTTTTAAAGGCCTTCATAGAATTCGCATTCTTCAACATCTCTGAAGAAAGAAGCCAGCAAAGTCAAGTCACAACCGAAGGGAAGAGATAAAATTGACAAAATAAACAACCAAAAAGCAGAGAAAAAAGAAGTCGACCACTACCCAGCTCAGCTCGAAGAAGTGAAAGATCCCCTAAGAACTTCTTTGTGTCGAGATGGAGAGGTTGCCCCTAATTCTCCTCCAATACATTCACAAAGGCTTGCTCAACCTCATCTAGCATCTCCCACGAATACCTAGATGCTAAAAACTTTTTTTGCCAACATAAGGGGAAGGCAGGTTCATTATTCGGCTCTAAGAAAAAAGGTCGAGCTCCTTCAATAGCTTAAACCTTGAAAAAGTAGTTCTTAGAGTCCCTAAAGGACTTGTCATACATAGAAAACAATTTCTTTCCTTGGGCAGACCAGAAAGAAATCCAGGAAGCTTTTTTTTGGCATAAATCCCAGGTTTGGTCAAAACAAAGAGGTAAAGAAAGAGAGTTTGAGAAGGTTTGACATCCAATTCTTGGCATAACAACTGAAAGATCTTAATGAAGTCCCAGGAGTTCGGATGGAGGTGGGATGGAGCTACATTACGTGACCACAGCAAATCAGTCTCGAAAGAGGTAAAAGGAAGGGTAATGTTCGTTTGGCTAAAAAAGTCGTCATAAGCAAAAAAGAAGGGGCATTCCCCCTGGGTCAGAGAAGGAAAACAAACCCTCTCATCAGGGTCAGACGCTACCAACTCATAGTTCTTCTCCTAATCTCTACTACTACAAATCCTGTGATGTTTCCTAAGCTACATGCAGTATTCAGAGTTAACCACTCAGACGCACATCAAGGCGAGGGAGTCCAGCCAGTCAGACATGCCCTCGGGGACCTTGGAGAACGTCTCGACAATATTTTTGCGAGAAGACATGGGTCGACTTGTCCTACAGTAAGAAAAAAGAAAAAAGGGTTACTAATCAATAGCTTGGCCAAACTAAGAGAACAACTCGGGCAAATAGGGATATAACTTAAACCAAAGCATATAGATGTTAGAAGTCAAAGACAACAGCGAAAAGGAGACCCCAGGACTCACACCAAAGTCCAGGGGCATCCTCTGGAAGACAACCCCCCTTCAACAGTGACACTCTAAAGAAGAAAAGTCATAAATCACAAAAAGTCACCAAAGTTAGGATCTTTTTACAGCAAAGGGATATTCGTCAAAACTAAAGGAAATCGTCCACCCAAAAACAACAGGCCATCAACATCAAAACAAGAAATCATCAAAGATCCATGCTTTTTGGAAAGTAACAGTTCACTACTTCAAGCTACAAATAGAAAATTATTGAGATCCCTCTCGAATAAAATGACAATTCATATAAATCGAAGAAACCCTCATAGCACACATTACAACGACAACCAGATGCACAACAGACGCAGAAAATATTTGAGCTTTCTAAACACGAAATCAAGCAAGATCAAAACTTTCCAAGCATGAAATAGCACGGAAAGAAAGAAGAAGAAAAAAAGAGGACCAACCTGTAAAGTGAAGTGGCGAGGAAGATAGAAGAAAATGGCGAGCCCACACCCGACGATCACTTCTGAAAGCAAGGAGAGCACGAAGACGTAAAAGCTTGGGAGCAAGAGAATAAAGAGATGAGCCAGAAAACGAAAGAAAGAACTAAAGGGATGGCACTTTGAAAATTCAAAAAAAGAAATGAGAAAGAGGGAAGAAGGAAACGGCAAAAAGGAATTAAATGAAGTCCTTAAAAACCTTCGCACGTTCCCTAGGAAAGCGCAACACACGATACAATTAAAGGGAAAAAGGCTCTGCATTCAAAAACTTATTAAGGAGCTCTACAAAACGGGATCGACAATGCTCGAGCTCAGCTTTCTCAAAAGAGGTCAAAGTTGGCCAACAGACACAACCTCAGAAGAAAGACCAAGCTCAAGCAGGGGCACTGTTCATACCCTGGGCCGAGCTGTACGACCAGGGCTGGTTAAAGGCAAGTCGACTGACCTCTTCAGGTTTGGATTCCCCGACCTCTTTCCAAAGAGTTCGGCCAAATCGCTATAAAGGCCTAGGTAGGCCTAAACAAAGGAACACGGCCCAAATCTAAAGACAGCCCAATCCTAGAAAGATAAGGCGGTTCCCCTAAAAAGATAAGATGACTTCACCCAAAGATAAGATGATAACTATCTTATCTCCAGAAAAGTCACTCCACACTATTATAAATACACTGGAGCACTTAGGTATAACTCATACTCTGATTCTACTAAAAACCTGCCTAAAGCACATGCTAACTTAAGCATCGGAGTCTCTTGCAGGTACCACCACCCTCCGGTGACGAAGGATCAGCAGCACCACCAAGTCCAACAAGTCAGACACGTCAGCTCCGACCATCACCGCAGATCTCGTTCGAGATCGACCTACAGTTTTAGGTAACCCTCGGAACAGGACTTGAGGAATCAAATTGATTATTTTCACTTGACTTTCCTTAATAGTTAGAGGTTGACTAAGTGGAGAAATGGACAATTCTTGTCATAGTTGAGGAGGATAACGAGGATAGGACTTCTCATTCCTTGCCAAGACCTTTTTATCATCTGAGTTTCCATTTACTTTCTTGCCATTTATCTTTCATGTTCCTTATTCAAAACCCCAAAAACACTTGTCCCAAAACTAATAACAAGAACACTTCCCTGCAATTCCTTTGAGAGACGACCCGAGGTTTGAATACTTCGGTTTATATTTTTGGGGTTCGTTACTTGTGACAACCAAGTTTTTGTATTAGAGAATTCTTTGTTGGTTTAGAAACTATACTTGCAACGAGATTTTATTTGTGAAATTCTACACTATCAAAAATCCGCTCATCAAAATGGCGCCGTTGCCCGAGAATCGTAAATGTGCGGCTGTTATTGGTTATTGTATATATGTGAATATTGTGAGTATGTTTGCCTTTTGCTTCTCTGTTAATATTTGGTAGTTGTAGGAGTTTATTCTCTTTATTTGTTACTAGTCTTTGTTTTTATTTTCTCTTGCTATCATGAATTCTTATTTTGGCTATGAGTTTGGTTCAAACTATGTTGTAGAAAATGGAGATTACAATGAGAATATGCATCAAGGATGGAACAATCAAAGGTGGGAGGAGCCTCAAGCTTATGGACAACCTTCTTGGCAACAACCTCCTCCAGTTTCTTATAGGTATAATTCCCCTCCTAATGCATATCAATCTAATAGCTATGATGGACCCCCTTGTAGCTACCAACAAGCCCCACCATATGCTTAAGAACCTCATCCTCAACATAACCCTCAACCATACTCACAAGCCCCTTTCCACCAAATACCTTCATATGACCCTAATCCTTACCCACCATACCAACAACCATATGAGCAATATGGACCACATATAGAACCACCACCATTCCAACCTCAACACTTCCAAGAACCACCTCCTCCATACTATTACCAAGATGAACCACCTCCAATGTATGCGAATTTTCACACACAAGATGAATCTTACTTTCAACCACAACCTCCCATGGAAGAATATTCATGTCCATCGATCCAAGAGCAATATAATCTTACTTATGCTTGCAATTTGGAACAATCAAGAGATTGCCTCAAGAAAATAATGGATCGGCTTCAAGTAGAGATCCGTCAAAAGATAAACTCATGGGATTCATGCCCCAAGCAAAACTTGTTCAAGGATGATTGTGGAGGAGCAACCGTGGAGTGTGATGTGCAACAAGTGGAAAAATTGGAGAGTGTTGAACCGCCACAACCCTACTGTTCATACCCTGACCGGGCTCCTCCAAATCGGCAAATTCACAAGAGGTCCGACCTCGTCCTAAGGCTCACGCCTAAAGGTCGGACCTCGGACAATAAAGCAAGGAAGGCCCATCAAAAGGAACGCAGCCCAAAACCTAAAGGCCGAAAAAGGCCTAGAAAAGGCGGTTCCACAAAGATAGAGATAAAACTCCCAAAGATAAGATAAGATAAGAATATCTTATCCAGGGAAGATCACGGCCAAGTACTATAAATACACTGGAGCACCCAGGTATGACATTCATCCCACATTCTACACATATCTGCTTGGACCCATGCTAACTTAAGCATCGGAGTGTCATTGCAGGTACAACCACCAACCACTCGGCATATCAAGCTCGGGTCCCTAAACCCCCACCTCGGGCCTCTCCAGACGACCGAGCTACACGTTTCAGGAAAACCCTCGGAACATTGGCGCCATTGCCGGGGACCTGGAAGTCATCCCTCATGGCGGACGACCCTCACAACAATGGTCGCGCTGCATCTGAACAAGAGGACGAAATTGACACCGGAGAACGACCGGACAGCCCTCTATCACCACGCACTCCAGGAGGAAACAAACAGAATCGCCCAAAGACATCACTCCCAAACAAAGATCCACAAAATTCCGAAAAAGAGAAGAGCTCGGAAATTCTAGAAGCAGTCCGGGCACAACAAAACCGACTGAAACAACTCGAAGAGGACATAAAGAAGCAGAAAGAAACTGAACAAGATCTGAGAAGGGAGACTCGAAAGCGCAGAGAATTAGAAGAAAAACTGCGGAAAATAGAGGCCAACCTGAAAGACCGGACAGAACGCGGCACCACCCCCGAAGGCAACCATGATCCCTTCACGCAAGAGATCATGAAGGAGAAGGTACCGCGAAACTTCAAACCACCCGATATGGACCTCTACAACGGCACCACCGATCCAAGTCATCACCTCAGCAACTTCAGAAGCCGAATGTACCTAGTCGACGCCTCCGACACGATTCGGTGCAAAGCCTTCCCCACCACTCTCACCAAGTCAGCCATGAAGTGGTTCGACAACCTGCCACCAAGATCAATCACCAGCTTCGAAGACCTAACCAAAAAATTCCTAACAAGATTCTCTATTCAAAAGGACAAGACAAAACATGCCCCCAGTCTACTCGGGATCAAACAAGGTAACCAAGAAAC
>NC_029781.3:24667088-24667786 GCF_000817695.3 Arachis duranensis
TACAACGAAAGCCTGAGCCTAAAAGGGAAGGAGGTCAACACAATAGAACTCGGACGAGTTCAATCCTGAGAAGATCTTCGGCCACAACCAGAGGGAGAAACCGAAAAAATCCAGATCGGGAACACACCCGAAAAAATAACAAACATAGGAGCAAACCTCGAAACGGGCCTAAAAGAGGAACTCATAACCCTCTTAAGGGAGAATTCCGACCTCTTCGCCTAGAAAGCCTCCGACATGCCAGGCATAAGTCCCGACCTGATGTGCCATAAGCTATCAGTTTACCCGGGATCCCGACCTATCCATCAAAGACGCCGGAAGCTCGGACCCGAGCGCATGCAAGCAATAGAAGAACAAGTACAAGCACTGCTAGATGCAGGGTTCATTAGGGAAGTAAAATACCCCCTATGGCTCGCAAACGTGGTCCTGGTAAAAAAGCCCAACGGAAAATGGAGGATATGCGTCGATTACACGGATCTCAACAAAGCCTGCCCCAAAGACCCATACCCCCTATCAAACATCGACGCCTTAGTAGACGCAGCCTCAGGCTATAGATATCTCTCCTTCATGGACGCATACTCGGGATACAATCAAATCCCGATGTACGGACCCGACCAAGAAAAGACCTCGTTCATAACCCCAAGGGCAAACTACTACTACGTAGTAATGCCCTTCGGGCTGAAGAACGCAGGGGCAACCTA
>NC_029781.3:24668585-24669348 GCF_000817695.3 Arachis duranensis
AAGTTCCAGGCTTCGAACAACCAAGCCGAATACGAGGCCCTACTAGCAGGTCTAAAGCTAGCCGAAGAGGTCGGAGCCCAGAAAATCACAATCTTCAGCGACTCCCAGGTCATCACATCACAAGTAAATGGAAGCTACCAGGCCAAAGACCCCACCATGAAAAAATACCTGGACCAAACACAGGCACAACTACGCCACTTTTCAGAGATACAGATCCAGCACATACCTCGGGAACAAAACGCCCGGGCGGACGCCCTCTCATAGCTCGCCAGCACCAAGCCCGGAGGCAACAACAGAAGTCTCCTCCAGGAAACCTTACAATCCCCCTCCGTGCTAAGAGAGGAAGAAACGCTAAATATATCCAACCAACAGCAAAGATGGATGACCCCCATACTCAACTACCTGAAGTCGGGAACTCTCCCCGCCGAAAGAAAGGGAGCTAAAAGACTCACGAAAGACGCCCAGAATTATACACTAATTCACGACGTATTATACAGAAGAGGTTTCTCAAACCCCCTCCTTAGGTACGTCCCGACCTCAGAAACGAAGAACGTCCTCGAAGAAATCCACGGAGGCATGTGTGGGAACCATCTCGGAGCTCGGGCATTATCCAAAAAAGTAGTCCGAGCCGGGTTCTACTGGCCAACCTTGCAAAGAGATGCAACGGAATTTGTGAAAATATGCCCCCCTGCCAAAAACACGCCAATTTTCACAAAGCACCACCCGAAGACCTTATCAGCATCACCGCACCATGGCCCTTCGC
>NC_029781.3:24672781-24683899 GCF_000817695.3 Arachis duranensis
AGAAGCATATGTGCACAAGAAAAGAGAAACATGGGAACGAACCTGGAAGAAAGAAACGAAGACGACGAGCTCCGAAGCAAGGAGAACGAAGCGACGGCACAGAGGAAACCCCAGAAAAAACACACGAAGAGATTCGGGGAAGCAGAGCAAAGAGAAAGAAGAAGCAGTGCTCGAAAAGGATAAAGAAAAACAAAAACGCAGAAAAAGAGGGAAAGGGGCAAATAAATAAAGCCTTCACAGAGCCCGAACGGAAATTGAGGAAAAACGGTAAAATGCAATAAATGCAGGAACGGCCATTTTTGAATTTTGAAAAACTACTATGCCCGAGCTCGACCTCCCAAAAAGGACGAACTCGGGCAGGGGCACTGTTCATACCTTGACTGGGCTCCTCCAAATCGGCAAATTCACAAGAGGTCCGACCTCGTCCTAAGGCTCACGCCTAAAGGTCAGACCTCGGACAATAAAGCAAGGAAGGCCCATCAAAAGGAACGCAGCCCAAAACCTAAAGGCCGAAAAAGGCCTAGAAAAGGCGGTTCCACAAAGATAGAGATAAAACTCCCAAAGATAAGATAAGATAAGAATATCTTATCCAGGGAAGATCACGGCCAACTACTATAAATACACTAGAGCACCCAGGTATGACATTCATCCCACATTCTACACATATCTGCTTGGACCCATGCTAACTTAAGCATCGGAGTGTCATTGCAGGTACAACCACCAACCACTCGGCATATCAAGCTCGGGTCCCTAAACCCCCACCTCGGGCCTCTCCAGACGACCGAGCTACACGTTTCAGGAAAACCCTCGGAACACCTACCAAGAAGAACTACCTTCCTATTATGATCCCATCGTGCAAAATAATGAACCCTCCTATCCACCCCAAGCCCCAATTGATGATTCTCTCACTTTGCTACTTCAAGAACAAAGAGAAATGCAAAGGGAGGCATTAGAATCTGTAGCCGCCTTGAATGAGGTGGTAAATTGATTAACCTCCCAATGCTTGAGCACTCAAGGAACTTCTATGGCCACATGTGGAGAATCGGTTGAAGAGCATAGCATGAAGGAGAGATTGGAAACTTCGGTGAAAAATGAGGATTGTTGCTTTGTGTTGGAACAATTGGAGGAACCTATGATTGATGAAGACAAGGAAGAACTGGTTGAAGATTTAGGAGATAAAGTTGATGTTGAGGAGGAAAGTGCACATCCTCCAAAGCATATCCCATATGAGGAGTTGGATGGGATAAGGCAAGAATTGAGGTCCCTTGGAATTGAAGATCAAGCATCAAATTTTTTTGGTGAAGAAGATAAAATTGATAAACAAAGGGTTGAATTTGAGAAATTTTTTGAAGGAGTGGAGGCCCTTAGAAAAAGAAGGATGGGAGTTAAATACGCCTTGCCAAGATCCTTGGAAGCTTCTTTGCCTAGGTTGTCATCTAATCCTACATTTGAGTGGGTGAAATTTACCTCTATTAGCTTTATTGTTCCACTCGAATATGGCTTACTTGAAACGGATGGTAAACTTAGGGAACTTTGTGGGATGACACGTAAGACAAGGATGTTTCGTGGTTGGCGTTGCAAATCAAGGCTCCTTTTGGTTGATACTTTGAGGGTTAAATACAAGGGTTGGACTAGTTCTCAATTAGGTGGGTCTAGAAGGATGTTTGGTCACTTCATTGAGAATTCATCTTGCTTACCACTCGGATGGAACAATGATGATCAACTTGAAGACAAGTGTCAAAACAAAGTGTGGGATCTCGGATCGCACAAGGAAAATCAAATTTGGGAGCCCTTAACTTGTGAAGAACTCCATCAAGGCTTGATGGCATTAAATTTGAAGAATGGAGCTTATTGAAAGTCCAAGCATTGGTGGATGTTCAAGGATGGATTCACGCACAAGCCACCTTGATGAGGAGCTTCCCATAAGTCCAACTTAAGGACAATAAACAAAAGTTCTAGGTGGGAGACACCACACCATGGTAAAATCTTTTCATTTTCTCTTTTGTAAATATTGGTATAATTAGTTTAATTTCAAGTTTTGTTGAGTTTGTTAAGTTTATTTGGTAGTCTAGTATGTTAAATAAGGTTTTATAATGTTTTGGTAGCTGTTTGGAGGTTTGGGATGCTTGGTTTGGTGCAAGAACTTTGAAAAATTTTGAAAAATAGAGTACCAACCCACGCGTACGCGTGCCCCACACGTACGTGTGACCCAAGTTTTTTCGACCATCCACGTGCACACGTCACCCACGCATACGCGTGAATACATAATTTCCACCTCCTAGCCAAAAACCCGAGAGTTGTGCCTCCTTCATGCCAACTTTGTGTCCCGAGGCACGCGTATGCATCACCTCGCACGTACGCGTCGATGCTCTCAGCAACCCATCACGTGTATGCGTGACACACGCGTATGCGTCGTTGCCATTTCACCATCCCACATGCACGCTTCACTCGACGCGTACGCGTGGATCGCCTTGTTTCATACACTCCTTTTCTCATCTTCTTTCCATTTCTTTCCTTCTTCTTTCTTCTTCCTTTCTCCTACCCTTCGTCCAACACTTCCAAACACCATTGATAACCATTCTTTTTAGTTAGTTAGTTAATTAGTTCGTTAGTTAGTTTAATTTTTATTTCATTTTCTCTTTTTTATTATAAGTGTTGGATTATTAATCTTGCCTACTGTTAATTGCTGCTGATTACTGATGAGATATTAGTTTAACATCATTGTTGTTAATTTTTATTATTGGATTCCCTTGTGAGGTTACAATTCATTACTTAGTTTTGAATTCTTCATGCTTAACTTTTGTGAATACCAAGCACATATGACATTGCTTTTCAAGCATTCTAATTCTTTTTGAATTGCATGATTTGGCCACCATGTGATTTGAATCATTTTCTTTGATTCGGCAATTTCTTGACGGATGTTGTGTATTTGTCTTAATGCATTGTGTTTCTTGATCATATGCATCCATATGATATATATTTGCTTGAATGCTCTCATGCTTCTTTATTGCTTGTTTGGTTATCCTAACCTACGAGTTTAGAGCATCTCAAGCACACTAGAATGAGTGAAGTGCATTCTTCTTTGGTGTAAATTGTGACAAAGTTTTTATGCTAGTGTGTGTTCTAGACCACATGCATCTTAGAATGCACACTTACTTTTATCCATGTCACACTGATGGGATGAATTCACTACCCTTCCCCAATAATATTGATGAATTCGCTCTTGGCAAGCGCACCAAAATTATCGTCAAGTATTAACCCACAGTGGAGTGGGATCGTATCCACAGAGATTGGTAGATTCGAGCAATTTAATCAATTGGTGAATTAGTCAAGCTCAACAGAATAAGTTGTGTGTGCAGAATTATAAATGGCAGAAACATAAATGACAAAAGAAATAAAAGAAAGCAATAAAATGCAGAAATGGAAATAACAAGAATGTAAAGGGGAATGGGATTTTGCAGAATGTAAGTAAAGCTATAAAATAATAGGAGATATAAGAATGGGGGAATTCATTGAGATCAGGAGATATTGTCTCTTTGGATTAATTCCAGCTCATATCCTCTTAAATCATGCAACTCATTGACCTCTTGGCAATCATGATTGATTGAGCCCCAATCCCTTGGTGACTCAATCTCTCACATCTTGATCACTAGCCAATTCTTTGGTCTAATTGCTCATAAAGAGAGATATGCTTGGTCCCTGATTATACCACACATCATCATAGGTCCAGGTAGAGGGAGGATTGTATGCCACCATATCCAAACAGCAAAACCCAGATTCTACTCAAGTGTGAGAAGGGATTTCTAGCATGGTTTCATGTTTCCTTTTCCAATACTTCCAAGGGTATTTATACTACTCCTAGATCTAGAAAATAAAATAAAATTACAAAAGTGAAAAGAAAATTACAATTTGGAGGGAAAAGAAACTCAACAAACATGATCTTCCAGCTGGCGTGTGACTGGCGCTTCTCTGTCGTGTCACGCTCCTTCTGTTTCTGATTTGGCGTGCCACGCCTCTCCATTCAAGTGGCACGCCATCCTCTGTTTCACCCCTGGTGTGCCACGCCTTCGAGCCTAAGTGGCACGCCCAGGACATTTTAAAGGGAAAAGTAGCCTGGCGTGCCACGCCTTCAAACCAAAATGGCACGCCCAAGGCATTTTTAAGGGCAAAGCAACCTGGCGTGCCACGCCTTCGAATCGAAGTGGCACGCCCAAGGTCACTTCCCTTATCTCTATGCTTCTGGAGATTTGTACCAACGTGGCACGCCAATGGTCTGGTGTGCCACGCCCTTCTTAAAGCTTCACCCCCTTGCCGGCGTGCCACGCCTTGTCATCCAAGTGGCACGCCTGAGTTCATTGGCTCCTCTTCTTCCTCCCTGGAAAATACTACCAGCGTGCCACGCCATGAGACTGGCGTGTCACGCCCTTCATTTGCTTCATCTTCTTGCTGGCGTGCCACGCCTCATCTCCCAAGTGGTACGTTTGAGTTCATTGGCCCTTTAATTCCTCTTCTGGAAAATACTACCAGCATGTTACGCCATGAGACTGGCGTGTCACGCCCGTCATTAGCCTTGGTCCCAGAGGATTGTGCCATGCCTGGATGTTCAAGTGGCACACCAAAGTGAGATAATTAAGCTGGCGTGCCACGGCTTCGATACCAAGTGGCACGCCCAGCTTTATTTGGCCTCCTTAGGTGCTGGCGTGCCACACCTTGTTGCTCAAGTGGCACGCCTTAGTGGGACTTTTTGAGCTGGCGTGCCACGCCTTCGATACCAAGTGACACGCCCAGCTTTTGCATTGTCTCCTTGTTCACTGGCGTGCCATGCCTTGTTGCTCAAGTGGCACGCCCAAGTGAACTCTGGGGCTGGCGTGCGACGCCTTCGACACAAAGTGGCATGCCATAGTGATGGCTCTTCTAGTAACGAGTTCGCGTGCCACGCCTTGCCCCTGGCGTGCCACGCTCCTTTGATTGTCTTCAATTTTGCTCTCTGGAATGTTGTACCAGCGTGCCACACCCAGCTTCTAGCGTGCCATGCCAATACACTTTTGTGGCGTTTGTTCCAACTGGCACGCCTGCTTCACACGCCCCGTTTGTTTTGTTGTTTTCTTTCCCATTTTTGATGTCTTCTCCACCTGAAATCCAGCACGAACTCATTTCAAAGTAATGTACTATGATATTCATCAATTAAGGCATGAATTGCAATGATCAAATGAGATTATGCCTCTTTTATGGTCCTTTTTATGCAAGAAAAAAGGTAGATGATGTAAGTCATCACAACACCAAACTTAAGCTTTGCTTGTCCCAAGCAAATCAATGTGAGTGGTCTTTTTGGTGAATTGAGACTTGACCTTGAATGTATGCACTATAAATAGAAATTGGACTAAGTGCTCAACACATGCATGAGTGCTTTGAATATCACAAAGAGCTCATAGATCCTTAAGGGTTTTTCTAAGTATGTGTCTTAGGGATCCTTTTCATTGATTGTCACCTTGAAGTAGTAAGGATTAACTCTTTCTTTCTCTTTTGTGCTTCTTTTCTGTTTATTGACCACGACTCTAATTGTTTTGTCTCAAGACAACCCTTTTGTTAGGCTTTCAATCAACACTTCCAAGTCAGTTAACTTTAGGGTGCTAGGTGTTGAAACACCCCTGAGAATTTACTTGCCCATGCCTCTTCTTGACACATCTTCACCACAAGCATCTACTAGGGGTTCTAACTCTTTTTGAGTTTTTCAATATTTCTTTTCCCTCCTTAGTAGTTGATGCTCAGAGCCTTGGGTCTTTGTTGCTTACTACTTCTTGGTTCTATAGATATTCAAGGAACACCCCTCCACTTCCACTTGTCATGCCTTCTAGGACTAGTTACTTTTCATGACTCATTTTTCTTTTTCTTTTCACTTCATTCAAGGTTCCTCACTTAGTCTTTTGTTCCTTAGTTCTTTTGAATAAGCTTTCTTAGTCTTAGTCTCATTTACTCTTGTTCACACTCACAACAACTCTTATGGAAACAAACTCTACTTTATTGATGAAAATGAAGACTATAGTTATCATTGCATTTTCTTTCTTGCATATCAAAGGACTCACAAAAGACTTCAAGCAGAATAAAATATAAAACTATCCTAACATTATCAATTATTCTCAAACATAAAGTAAACAGATAAAAACTTAAGCAGAATTCAGAAATTTGGGAAATGTCAACCATGGAACTCAACACCTTATGCAGCTTCTTTAGTTCATTGGCCCCTTGCCTTTGTCTTTTTTCTTGGAGGGGGAGGAGTCATTTCCACCCTTTTTGGAGGATCCTTCTTGTGCTTTCTTGTCCTTGGAATTCCAGAAACCCAGCCTCACCATATAATCTCTTTCATCCTCCTTATGCTTAGCTAGGATCTCCTCTTGTCTAGCACTCAATTCTTCTAGCCCTTGCATGAAAGTTGGGTATCCGGGGTTGATGGCGGCCACAGCATTTCACAAGTGATTCAGCTTCGCCTGTGTGTTGATATCATATTATCTCCTTGAAATGGTCCGGGCATCATAGAGATGCCTGAACTCAGCAAGGTTCCTCTGCTGCCATTTGTTTTGCTCCACCACCTTGTTAAGTGCACTTCGCACCTCACCCCAATCAAACTCCTCTTGCTGCTCCTTCCTTGCTAGCTTAAAACTTCCTTGGAGGTTGTGTATTTTCTCATTCACTTGGTTCCATTACTCCCTTTGGCTACTTTGAAATTGGTTGACATCTTCCCTCAATTGATGCAGATCTCCCTTCATTTGGTGCACGTCTCCTTGCAGCTACTCCCAGTTCATTTCTTTAGGAAATTGTTGGTATTGTTGGTATGGTGGTGGTTGAAGCGCCATAAATTGTGGTTGCTCCTCTGCCTCCTCTTCCTCTTGTTGTTGTTGTGGTGGCACATGAGCGTGAGCTCTATGCTCTCTAGCCCTTTGAAGTGGATTGGCGGCCAACACCTTGGCCATCTTCTTGGCAGTTATAGGCTTATCTTGATTCACCAACACCTCATCAATCACTGTTGAGCGGATATTTTATACGCTTTTTGGGGGTAATTTCATATAGATTTTAGTATGTTATAGTTAGTTTTTAGTATATTTTTATTAGTTTTTAGGAAAAAATTTAAATTTCTAGACTTTATTATGAGTTTGTGTGTTTTTCTGTGATTTCAGGTATTTTTTGGCTGAAATTGATGGAGCTGAGCAAAAATCTGATTCAGGCTGAAAAAGGACTGCTGATGTTGTTGGATTCTGACCTCCCTGCACTAGGAATAGATATTTTGGAGCTACAGAAATCCAATTGGCGCGCTCTCAATTGGGTTGGAAAGTAGACATCTAGGGCTTTCCAGCAATATATAATAGTTCATACTTTGCATGAAGATAAACGATGTAAACTGGCAATTAACGCCAGTTCCATGTTGCATTCTGGCGTTGAACGCCAGAAACAGGTTGCAAGTTGGAGTTAAACGCCAGAAATAGGTTACAACCTGACGTTTAACTCCAGAAATAGCCCAAGCACGTGAGAAGCTTAAGTCTCAGCCCAGCACACACCAAGTGCACTATCCATCTTAGTTTACTCATTTTCTGTAAACCTAGTTCACTAGTTTAGTATTTATACAACTTTTAAAGACTTATTTTGTATCTCATGAAATTTTAGATCTAAACTTTGTACTCTTTGACGGCATGAGTCTCTAAACTCCATTGTTGGGGGTGAGGAGCTCTGCAGCGTCTCAATGATTTAATGCAATTATTTCTATTTCCTATTCAAACACGCTTGTTTCTATCTAAGATATTCATTCACGCTTCAATATGAAGAAGGTGATGATCCGTGACACTCATCACCATTCTCAACCTATGAATGCGTGCCTGACAACCACCTCTGTTCTACATTAGATTGAATGAGTATCTCTTAGATTCCTTAATCAGAGTCTTCGTGGTATAAGCTAGAATCCATTGGTAGCATCCTTGAGAATTTGGAAAGTCTAAACCTTGTCTGTGGTATTCCGAGTAGGATTCAGGGATTGGATGACTGTGACGAGCTTCAAACTCGCGAGTGTTGGGCGTAGTGATAGACAAAAAAGGATCAATGGATCCTATTCCGACATGATCAAGAACCGACAGATGATTAGCCGTGTGGTGACCGTGCACTTGGACCATTTTCACTGAGAGGACGGATGGTAGCCATTGACAATGGTGATCCACTAACACACAGCTTGCCATAGAAGGAACCTTGCGTGCGTGAAGAAGATGACAGTAGGAAAGCAGAGATTCAGAAGACAAAGCATCTCCAAAACTCCAACACATTCTCCATTACAGCATAACCATTGCTCTTTTCATGCTCTTTCACTTTTTACAACTGAAACTAAAGAACCCTATCAGTATCCTGACTAAGAATAATAAGATAACCATAGCTTGCTTCAAGCCAACAATCTCCGTGGGTATTACTTGGACGACCCAGTGCACTTGCTAGTTAGTTGTGCGAAATTACATAGTGTGAGTGTGATTTTCGTGCACCAAGTTTTTGGCATCGTTGCTGGGGATTGTTTGAGCTTGAACAACTAACGGTGAATCTTGTTGCTTAGATTAGGAAAATTTTGTCTTTTGGGTCAGAGTCTTTTATTTTCTTTTCAAAATTTTTTTTTTCAAAAATATTATTTTTCTTTATTAATTTTTAGTTTTTCTGTGAGTTTAGTGTCATGTTTTAAGTTTGGTGTCAATTGCATGCTTTTCTTTGTCTTTCAGTTTTTGAATTGCATGTTCTTTGTTCTTCCTTGATCTTCAAATTGTTCTTGTCAATTTTTTTTGTTTGATCTTTGGTTTGTCTTGTTTTGTGTCTTTTCTTGTTTTTCTTGTGTATTTTCAAATTTTTAGTTTTCAAAATTTTTTTATTAAATACCTTGTTAAAACACGTTAAATTTATAGCTCAGTTGGCTAGAGCGTTGGCTTATGTTCTTGGCAATTGGGTATCTTCCTTTTAAAAGTTTTTTCAAAAATAATTTTTCTTTGATTAAATCTTGTGCCAAACCTTAAGTTTGGTGTTCTCTTGTTAATTTTATTTTATTTTCAAAAATTTATTTTGGTTTTCTAAAAATTTTAAGTTTGGGGTTCTTTCTTTTGTTCTTGTTGTTCTTGTGAGTCTTCAAGGTGTTCTTGAGTCTTCTTTGTATTTTGATTTTAAAATTTTTAAGTTTGGTGTGCCTTGAGGTTTTTCCTCCAAAATTTTCGAAAACAAGGAGCATTGGATTTAAAAAATTTTAAGTCTTGTGTCTTTTGTGTATTTTTCTCTTTCATAATAAAATTCAAAAATAAAAAAAAATATTTTTTTTCTAACTATTTTTAAACTTTTTTTCGAAACTTTTCATAAAAATTTAGATTTCAAACTTTCCTAACCACTCTCTCTCCTCACTTTTTCGAAAATTTTAAAAATATTTTTTAAATTTTATTTTTATTTTTTATTTTAGTTTTTATTTTATTTTATACTATTATTTTGAAAATTATTTTTCTTATATAATAAAATAAATAAAATAAATCCACATGATCTCCCTTTCTCCATCATGGACCTAAGTGGAAATGAACAGTCCAGAAGGACTCTGGGGTCATATGCTAACCCCAGTACTACTTCATATGAGAGTAGTCTCTGTATACCCTCCATCGGAGTTAGTAGTTTTGAGTTGAATCCTCAGCTCATTATCATGGTGCAGCAAAGTTGCCAGTATTCCGGTTTTCCACATGAAGAACCTACAGAGTATCTGGCACAGTTTGTAGTACATGATAAGGAAGTTGATCAGGATGTCTACAGATTATTACTGTTTCCAATTGCTGTAAAAGACCAAGCTAAGAGGTGGTTAAATAACCAACCTAAGGCTAGCATAAGGACATGGAAACAACTGTCAGAAAAATTTCTGAATCAATATTTCCCTCCAAAACGGATGACACAGCTAAGGCTGAACATCTAAGGCTTTAAACAAGGAGATAATGAATCCCTTTATGATGCCTGGGAGAGATACAGAGAGATGCTAAGAAAATGCCCCTCTGAAATATTTTCAGAGTAGGTGCAGTTAGACATCTTCTATTATGGGCTTACAGAGAAAGCTTAGATTTCTCTAGACCACTCAGCTGGTGGATCTATCCACATGAGAAAGATAATTGAAGAAGCTCAAGAGCTCATTGATACAGTTGCCAGAAATCAGCATCTGTACCTAAGCAGTGAATCTTCCATGAAAGAAGAGGTTAAAACAATAACTGATCAACTCAGTCCTGCAGAACAAGTTACTGAATTCAATCAGCAATTAGATTTTCTAACAAAACAACTAGCCGAATTCAAGGAGATATTGCAAGAAACAAGAATGGCTAATATGAATAGGGAAGTGCAGTTAAAGCAAACAGAACAGCAGTTATCAAAATAAATAATAGAAGAGTGCCAAGCAGTTCAATTAAGAAGTGGGAGAACATTAAATACCACACTTCAAGGTAGCAGGAAGCCAAGAAATAAACAAACTGCTACCCAAAATCCCTCTAAGGACAGTAAGAGCCTAGAGAGGAACAATTCTAGCATTCAAACGCCAGAAAGGGGTGAAGGGCTGGCGTTAAACGCCCAACCCATGCTCAGTTCTGGTGTTCAAACGCCAGAAACAGGCAAGAAGTTGGCGTTGAACGCCTAAAGGAAGCTGGTGCACGAAATTTTGATCAATACTTTTCACAACTCAATTAATCCCCAGTGATGAACCCAAAAACTTGGTGTTCAATACCATGGCATAAATACAACTTCGCACAACTAACCAGCAAGTGTACTGGGTCGTCCAAGTAATAAACCTTACGCGAGTAAGGGTCGATCCCACAGAGATTGTTGGTATGAGGCAAGCTATGGTCACCTTGTAAATCTTAGTCAGGCAAACTCAATTGGTTATGAATGATGAATAAAACATAAAGATAAAGATAGAGATACTTATGTAATTCATTGGTAGGAATTTCAGATAAGCGTATGAAGATGCTTGGTCCCTTCCGTCTCTCTGCTTTCCTACTGTCTTCATCCAATCCATCTTACTCCTTTCCATGGCAAGCTGTATGCAAGGGTTTCACCGTTGTCAGTGGCTACCTCCCATCCTCTCAGTGAAAATGT
>NC_029781.3:24685241-24685510 GCF_000817695.3 Arachis duranensis
ATGCCACAGACACATAATTGGGTGAACCTTTTCAGATTGTGACTCAGCTTTGCTAGAGTCCCCATTTAGAGGTGTCCAGGGTTCTTAAGCACACTCTTTTTGCCTTGGATCACAACTTTATTTCTTTCTTTTTCTTTCTTTTTCTCTTTCTCTTTTTTTTTCCGTTTTCTTTTCTCTTTTTTTTTTGATTTTTTTTCTTTTTTTTGTATTCACTGCTTTTTCTTGCTTCAAGAATCATTTTTATGATTTTTCAGATCCTCAGTAACATG
>NC_029781.3:24685646-24687014 GCF_000817695.3 Arachis duranensis
ATTGCCACCACATCAAAATAATTAAACTGTTGTAAAATTCAAAATTCATGCAATTCTTTTTCTTTTTTCAATTAAGAACATTTTTCATTTAAGAAAGGTGATGGATTCATAGGACATTCATAACTTTAAGGCATAGACACTAAGACACTAATGATCACAAGACACAAACATAGATAAACATAAGCACTAAAATTCGAAAAACAGAAAAATAAGGAACAAGGAAATTAAAGAACGGGTCCACCTTAGTGATGGCGGCTTGTTCTTCCTCTTGAAGATCCTATGGAGTGTTTGAGCTCCTCAATGTCTCTTTCTTGTCTTTGTTGCTCCTCTCTCATGATTCTTTGATCTTCTCTAACTTCATGGAGGAGAATGGAATGTTCTTGGTGCTCCACCCTTAGTTGTCCCATGTTGGAACTCAATTCTCCTAGGGAGGTGTTTAGTTGCTCCCAATAGTCTTGTGGAGGAAATTGCATCCCTTGAGGCATCTCAGGGATTTGATGATGAGAGGGGTCTCTTGTTTGCTCTATCCTCTTCTTAGTAATGGGCTTGTCCTCATCAATGGGGATGTCTCCCTCTATGTCAACTCCAACTGAATAACAGAGGTGACAAATGAGATGAGGAAAGGCTAACCTTGCCAAGGTAGAGGACTTGTCCGCCACCTTATAAAGTTCTTGGGATATAACCTCATGAACTTTTATTTCTTCTTCAATCATGATGCTATGAATCATGATAGCCCGGTCTATAGTAACTTCGGACCGGTTGCAAGTGGGAATGATTGAGCGTTGGATAAACTCCAACCATCCCCTAGCCACAGGCTTGAGGTCATGCCTTCTCAGTTGAACCGGCTTCTGGGGCACGAATTTGTAATTCTCACAACTAACCAGCAAGTGCACTGGGTCGTCCAAGTAATACCTTACGTGAGTAAGGGTCGATCCCACGGAGATTATTGGTTTGAAGCAATCAATGTTTATTTTATTAATCTTAGTCAGGAGGCAAATAAGGTTATTTGGATTTAATTGTAAGAAGTCAAAGTATTTGAAATTGTAAGAAAAGTAAGAGAGAATCAAATCGTTACTTAGTGTGCAGTAATGAGAAATATGTTGGAGTTTTGGAGATGCTTTGTCCTTTGAATTTCTACTTTTCCTTGAAGTCCTCTTCCCACACGCATTGTTCCTTCCATGGCAAGCTCTATGTAGGGTGTCACCATTGTCAATGGCTACTTCCCATCCTCTCAGTGAAAACGTTCCTATGCTCTGCCACAGCACAGCTAATCATCTGTCGGTTCTCAATCAAATTGGAATAGAATCCATTGATTCTTTTGCGTCTGCCACTAACGCCCAGCCTTCAGGAGTTTGAAGCTCGTCACAG
>NC_029781.3:24687886-24689619 GCF_000817695.3 Arachis duranensis
ACTAATAAAAATATACTAAAAACTAACTAAAACATACTAAAAACTACATGAAATTACCCCCAAAAAGCGTATAAAATATCCGCTCATCACAACACCAAACTTAAACTGTTGCTTGTCCTCAAGCAACTAGATAAATAAAATAGGTTTTAATAGAAATAAAGAAGTAATAATATTTTAGAGTTTTAAATGAAGCTCAGATTCTTATTAGATGAGCGGGGCTTGTAGCTTTTTGTTTCTGAACAGGTTTGGCATCTCCCTTTATCTTTTGAATTTTAGAATGATTGGCATCCATAGGAACTCAGAATTCAGATAGTATTATTGACTCTCCTAGTGTAGTATGTTGATTCTTGAACACAGTTATTTTATGAGTCTTGGCTGTGGCCCTAAGCACTTTGTCTTCCAGTATTACCACCGGATACATAAATGCCACAGACACATAACTGGGTGAACCTTTTCAGATTACATAAATGCCACAGACACATGACTAGGTGAACCTTTTCAGATTGTGACTCAGCTTTGCTAGAGTCCCCAGTCAGAGGTGTCCAGAGCTCTTGAGCACACTTTGTTTGCCTTGGATCACGACTTTAACCACTCAGTCTCAAGTTTGTAACTTGGACCTGCATGCCACAAGCACATGGTTAGGGACAGCTTGGTTTAGCCGCTTAGGCCTGGATTTTATTTCCTTGGGCCCTCCTATCCATTGATGCTCAAAGCCTTGGATCCTTTTTACCCTTGCCTTTTGGTTTTAAGGGCTCGTGGCTTTTTCTATTGCTCATTCTTTTTTTTTTTGAATGCTTTTTCTTGCCTCAAGAATCAATTTCATGATTTTTCAGATCATCAATAATATTTTTCGTGTTCCTCATTCTTTCAGGAGCCAATATTCATAAAATTCAAGATAAAAATTATGCACTGTTCAAGCATTCATTCAGAGAACAAAAAGTATTGCCACCACATATAATTAATTATAATTTTTATTATTGAGAACTCAAAAAATATAGATTACTTCTTTATTCTAAAAAAATCTACTACGTTATTCATGCCTGATGATGATGAGAAAAATAAATTATAGCTTAATTGGAAATAAAATCAAAATAGACATACTAATTACTACTAAATATCTCCTAAGGTGAATTTCTATAATAATACTATCACTAAGCTAAAGCAGAAAAACTGGAATTCAGCAACCTGTTGTTTTGAGGAGTAGATGTTCCTCTAATATGTGGGGTGCTTTTCAAGGATTAATTTTTGGCGCTTCAGCTCCCTTAGATCACGCCCTTGCTCTTCCTGTTCCTTAAGCAGTTTGCAAAGCATGCTACTTTGATTATTCTGTTCTTCCTTTATTTGGTCCATAGCTTCTTGTAATCTGGAAATAGAAGCCTCAAGATGTTCCCAATATTCGAATTGAGGCAGTTCTGGGAGGGCTTCTTGTGCTCTCCTCTTGGTTGAATCATCTTGTTGCTGTTGTCTGACCATTGATATTCCAGTAATGGGCTTTTCAATTAGAATATATTCAGTTATTCCCATCTTTACTCCAGCATCCTTGCAAAGCATAGAAACTAGGCTTGGATAAGCCAATTTAGCGTCCTTAGAATTCCTGTTTGCTATTTTATATAGCTCACAGGAGATCAGCTGATGGACTTCCACTTCTTTTCCCAACATGATGCAGTGAATCATTACTGCTCTTTTAATAGTGACTTCAGAACGGTTGCTGGTGGGCAATATGGAACGCCCTA
>NC_029781.3:24690548-24691419 GCF_000817695.3 Arachis duranensis
AAGAAATCATGAATTGAAACATAAAAATTTAGAAAAAGTTAGGATTAAAAACGAATTTTTTACCTCCTCCCACCATCCTGGCGTTAAACGCCCAAACGATGCATGTTTTGGGCGTTTAACGCCCAATTGTTGCTTCTCCTGGGCGTTCAACGCCCAGCTGATGCTTCTTTCTGGCGTTGAACACTAGAAAGTCCTTTGTTACTGGGCGTTTTTCTTAACGCCCAGGATGCTAGCAGTCTGGCGTTAAACGCCCAGAAGGTGCTTCTTTCTGGCGCTTAACGCCCAGAAGATGCTCCTTTCTGGCGTTTAACGCCCAGATGGCTACCCTTACTGGCGTTAAACGCCCAGTGGGTGCTTCTTTTGGGTGTTCAACGCCCAAATTGTTTCTTACTGGCTTTTTCACGCCAGTGAGCTTCCAAATTTCCCTGTAACTCTGTGACTTCAACCATATTCCCATCTTTACTCCAGCATCTTTGCAGAGCATAGAAATTAAGCTCGGATAGGCCAATCTGGCGTCCTTAGAATTCCTATTTGCTATTTTGTATAGCTCACATGAGATCAGCTGATGGACTTCTACTTCTTTTCCCAACATGATGCAGTGAATCATTACTGCTCTTTTAATAGTGACTTCAGAACGGTTGCTGGTGGGCAATATGGAACGCCCTATGAAATCTAGCCAACCTCTGGCTACTGGTTTTAGATCTTTCCTTTTGAGTTGAACTGGGATGCCAGTCGTGCTGGTGGTCCACTTGGCTCCAGGGATGCATATATCCTCCAGAATCTTGTCCAGCCCTTTATTGACCCTCATCATTCTCCTATTGAAGGAGTCTGGGTCATCTTTCAGTTGGGGAAGCTTAAATATCTCCCTGAT
>NC_029781.3:24691519-24695534 GCF_000817695.3 Arachis duranensis
GGTCTGAGTACACTACAACCTTAGTACCAAGTAAGTAGGCTTGAAATTTATCCAGAGCAAAAATAATAGCCAGAAGCTCTTTTTCAGTGGTAGTGTAATTAGACTGAGCAGCGTCTAAGGTCTTAGATGCATAGGCAATAATAAAAGCACTGAGCTAGCACCGCTCCTACTACATAGTTGGAGGCGTCACACATTATCTCAAATAGTTGGCTCCAGTCATGCCCTCTCACAATAGGAGCTTGGGTCAAGGTGGTCTTCAGCTTATCAAACGCCTTCTTGCAGTCTGCACTCAGCTCGAATTCAACATCCTTCTGCAGCAGTCAGGATAAGGGCAGTGCTACCTTACTGAAGTCCTTGATAAATCTCCGATAGAAACCTGCGTGACCAAGAAACGAACAGACTTCCCTTGCGGAGGAGGGGTAAGGTAAACCAGAAATAACGTCTACCTTTGCTGGATCAAATGAAATACCAGTATTAGAAACAACATGTCCTAGAACAATACCTTGTTAGACCATAAAATGACATTTTTCAAAATTTAATACAAGGTTTGAACTAACACACCTGTCTAATACTCTAGCTAAACTATCCAAGCAAAGGCTAAAAGAATCATTATACACACTAAAGTCATCCATAAAAACTTCCATACCGTTCTCAAGAAGATCTGAGAAAATACTCATCATGCATCTTCGGAACATTGCCGGTGCATTGCATAAGCCAAAAGGCATCCTCTTATACGCATACGTTCCAAAGGGACATGTAAAAGTAGTTTTCTCATGATCTTTAGGAGCTATGTGAATCTAAAAATAGCCAGTGTAACCATCTAGAAAGTAGTAGTGTGATTTACCTGACAGGCGATCAAGCATCTGATCGATAAAAGGCAGGGGGTAGTGATCCTTGCGAGTAGCTTGGTTGAGATGCCTGTAATCAATGTATACCCTCCAGGCGTTCTGTACTCTAGTTACAATGAGCTATCCCTGCTCATTCTTTATTGTTGTGACTCCAGATTTCTTTGGAACCACTTGTACTGGGCTGACCCATTCACTATCCGAGATTGGATAGATGATGTCAGCTTTAAGCATCTTGGTTACTTCCTTCTTGACAACCTCCAGAATGGTGGGGTTCAGCCGCCTTTGAGGTTGATGGACAGGCCTTGTTCTCTCTTCTAGAAATATCCGATGCTCACAGACTTGAAGGCTGATGCCTACTATATCCGCCAAGCTCTACCCCATGGCCTTCTTGTGGCTCCTCAACACATTAAGCAACTGCTCCTCCTGTTGGGAAGTGAGTTCCCTTGCAATAATAACTGGGAGCTCCTGATTATCCTCAAGGTAAGCATATTTAAGGTGGGGTGGAAGGGGCTTCTACTCCATTTCCTACTTATGATGAGGCACTTGATCATCTGGAGCTATTTGTGGTTGCAAGGTATCTTCAGTAAGCTCAAGGGGTGTCCCCACACTTGCCTCTTGCTCCATAAGCATCTCTTCTACCTCTTCTTGGTGAACTTCAGCAACAGTCTCATCAATAATGCTACACTGGAAGATGGAGTGGTCTTCCAGTGGGTGCTTTATAGCTTCATCTAGATTGAAGCTCACTGTTCTGCCATTTATCTCAAAAGAGTAAGTTCTTGAGAAGGCATCCAATTTGAACCTTGAAGTCTTCAGAAATAGTCTTCCAAGCAGGATGGATGATGGTCTTCCTGAGTCATTAGGGGGCATCTCCAAAATGTAGAAGTCAATAGGGAATGTGAGCCCCTTAATGCTCACTAGTACGTTCTCAGCAATTCTAGTCACTGAGATAATGCTCTTATCTACCAAAACAAAACATGCTACCGACCTTTTTAAGGGAGGGAGCCTCAAATCATCATATACAGATAATGGCATAATACTCACACACGCGCCTAAATCACATATGTAGTCAGAAAATTGTACACCATTAATAACACAAGTAACCATGCATGGACTTGGATCCCCATATTTTTCCAGTATGGCACCCATTAAAGCAGAAATAGAACTACCTAGAGGAATAGTTTCTAATTCATTTATTTTATCTTTATGCATGCATAAATCTTTTAGAAACTTACCATATTTATGTACTTGCTGAATGGCACCAAAAAGGGGAATAGTTACCTCAACCTTTTTGAATATTTCTACCATTTTAGCGTCTAACTTCATCTGCTTTATGGGCTTCCTAGCAAGGTGTGGAAATGGCATAGGAATGGTGCCACCTGTAGCTTCTGCATCCCTTGGTGCTCCACTCCTTGGTTGAGCTGCTTCTTCTGCTACCACATCTTGCACTACATCCTCTTCTTCAGCATCCTTTACCTCCACAACTCTGTCAACTGGAATGTCTTCGTTTGAGCTTGGCTCCTCAAGACTCCTCTCTGGTAGTGCGGTCTCGGACCTCAAGGTAATGACATTGATTCCTCCCTTGAGGTTGGGTAAAGGCTGAGAAGGAAGTGTATTGGAGTTTGTAGGTTGGTTGTTGGAGGTGTTCGATGATCCAATCTGAGAGGCGAGAGCTTGTATAGCAGAGGTTAGACCGGTTAAGGTAGAGTTAAGTGTGTTTTCCATGGTCTTTTGTCTTTGATCAATAGACTGAAGTAACTCGTCATTGGAAGAGGAAGGCGGGCCTTGCTAGTGGTTGTTTTGAGATCCCTGGTTTTGCCTTTGGTGAGGTGCTCGGTAAGGCTGGTTCTGGTTCTGCTAAGACCAGTTCTGCTGATTGTTGTTGTTGTTCCATCTCTGATTTCCACCATTATCTCTGCCCCCTTGGTTGTAGTTGTCCCTCCATCCTTGGTTGAAGTTACCTCTCCAGCCTTGGTTGGAGTTGTCCCTCCAGCCCTGGTTAGAGTTGTCTTGCCAACCTTGATTGTAGTTCCCACCTTGGTTATAATTGCCACCTTGCTGATAGTATCATTGATTTGGGCGGTCATAGAAGTTATGGGTAGCTACCAAGGTGTTGTCTTCCTGTTGGAGCTGCGAACATTTATCAGTGTAATGAGTATTGCATGCGCATATTCCACAGAATCTCTGGGGGGCCAACAGTTGATACAGTTGTTGTGGAGGAGGCTGAGGTTGTTGTTGATTCAGCTGTATCTACTTCAGTAAGTTGGTCATCTCACATAGTGTTTGTGTGAAAGTAGTATTCTCACTGCTCGAGGAGACCTCTGCAACATCCTTGGGATGGTTGTTCCTGTGTCTAGCATTCTGATGAGTGGATAATTTGTACGCTTTTTGGCATTGTTTTTAGTATGTTTTTAGTATATTTTAGTTATTTTTTAGTATATTTTTATTAAATTTTAGTTAAAATTCACTTTTCTGGACTTTACTATGAGTTTGTGTGTTTTTCTATGATTTCAGGTATTTTCTGGCTGAAATTGAGGGACCTGAGCAAAAATCTGATTCAGAGACTAAAAAGGACTGTAGATGCTGTTGGATTCTGACCTCCCTGCACTCGAAGTGGATTTTCTGGAGCTACAGAAGCCCAATTGGCGCGCTCTCAACGGCGTTGGAAAGTAGACATCCTGGGCTTTCCAGAAATATATGATAGTTTATACTTTGCCCAAAATTTGATGGCCCAAACTGGTGTTCAAAGTCACCATCAGAATTCCTAGCGTTAAACACCGGAACTGGCACAAGGATGGGAGTTAAACGCCCAAACTGGCACAAAAGCTGGCGTTTAACTCCAAGAAGAGTCTCTACACGAAAATGCTTCAATGCTCAGCCCAAGCACACACCAAGTGGGCCCGGAAGTGGATTTTTATGTCATTTACTCATCTCTGTAAACCCTAGGCTAGTAGTTCTCTAGAAGTAGGACCTTTTACTATTGTATTTTCATCTTTTGATCATGTTTTTATGATTGAACCCTCTTTGGGAGGCTGGCCATTCGGCCATGCCTAGACCTTGTTCTTATGTATTTTCAACGGTGGAGTTTTTACACACCATGGATTAAGGTGTGGAGCTCTGCTGTACCTCGAGTATTAATGCAATTACTATTGTTCTTCTATTCAATTCCG
>NC_029781.3:24695806-24696155 GCF_000817695.3 Arachis duranensis
AAATTACATAAGTATCTCTATCTTTATCTTTATGTTTTATTCATCATTCATAACCATTTGAGTTTGCCTGACTAAGATTTACAAGGTGACCATAGCTTGTTTCATACCAACAATCTCTGTGGGATCGACCCTTACTCGCGTAAGGTTTATTACTTGGACGACCCAGTACACTTGCTGGTTAGTTGTGCGAACTTGTGATAAGAAGTTGAGATTGCAATTGAGCGTACCATGTTGATGGCGCCATTGATGATCACAATTTCGTGCACCAAGCTTCAATGGATAGGAGGGCCCAAGGAAATCAAATCCAGGCCTAAGCGGCTAAATCAAGCTGTCCCTAACCATGTGCTTG
>NC_029781.3:24696184-24696825 GCF_000817695.3 Arachis duranensis
AGCAAGCTTTTGGTCCGGTAACATCAGTGCCAAATTTCTGATCCGGCAACAGCACCAAGTTTTTGGTGCCATTGCCGGGGATTGTTGAGTTTGGACAACTGACGGTTCATCTTGTTGCTTAGATTAGGTATTTTTTTCAGAATTCTTGAGAATGAATTCTAGAGTTTCGTGATGATCTGTTGAAGTCTGGCTGGCTGTGAAGCCATGTCTAATTTTATTGGACCGAGGTTTCAACTTATCATCACAAGAGCTTGTTGATTTCTATCAATCTTGCTGTTGGAGCAATGATCTGCTAAGGCTTGGCTGGCCATTGGCCATGTCTAGTGTTTTAGACCGGAGCTTTCTTTGAAAGCTTGGCTGGCTATGAAGCCATGTTTGATCCCTGGACCGGAGTCTTAGACTAACATTGCATGATTCCTGGAATTCTCATTAAGAATTTTGGTATCTTTATTTTCTTTTCCACTTAATTTTCGAAAAAACCAAAAAAAAATTACAAAATCATAAAATCCAAAAATATTTCTTGTTTGAGTTTAGTGTTTCATTTTAAGTTTGGTGTTAATTGCATGTTTTTGTTCTTCTTGTATTCATTCATGTGTCTTAAGTGATCTTCAAGATGTTCTTGATGATTTCATTACTCTGAT
>NC_029781.3:24696939-24698207 GCF_000817695.3 Arachis duranensis
GTATACAAACTGCTAAGTTTGGTGTCTTGCATGCATTGTTTATTTGATTTTAGTTGCATTTTGATTATTCCTTATTATTAAAAATCCAAAAATATTTTTAATTTGTGTCTTTTCAAGTCAATAATACAGATGATTGAAGATTCAGAACATACAGCAGAGGAATTACACAGAAAAAGATGGGCATTCAAAACGCCCAGTGAGGTAGGCAAACTGGCGTTTAAACGCCAGCCAGGGTGCCTGGCTGGGCGTTTAACGCCCAAAAGGGTAGTAGTTTGGGCGTTAAACGCCAGAATGTGCACCATTCTGCGCGTTTAACGCCAGGATGGCACAAGAGGGAAGATTCTGTTTTTAATTTAGATTTTTTTTTCAAGTTTTCAAAATCTTTTCAAAATCAAATCTTTTTCAAGTCATATCTTTTCAATCATATATTTTCAAAATCAATTTCTTTCCATTTTCAAAAATACTTGCTCTCAATTAATGATTTGATTCAACATTTCAAATATGTTGCCTTTTCTGTTGAGAAACGTTTAATGTCTGAATCATATCTTTTCTTGTTAGCCAAGTCATTAATTTTCAAAATCAAATCTTTTTGATTTCTAATTTCAAAATCTTTTTCAAAAATCACTTGATTTCTTTTCCACTCTTGGTTTGCGAAAATCAATTAGTGTTTTTCAAAATGTTTTCAAAATCTTTTACTTAATTTTCGAAAACTACTTCCCCTCTTCTCACATCCTTCTATTTATGGACTAACACTATTCCTCAATGAACAATTCGAACTCCATCTTTCTTGATAAGTTCGAATTTTCTACCTTTTCCTTCTATTTTTCTTTTCCTCTGACACCTCAAGGAATCTCTATAGTATGACATAGAGGATTCCATATTTCCTTGTTTTCTTCTCTTTCATATGAGCAGAAGCAAAGACAAAAGCATTCTTGTTGAGGCTGATCCTGAACCTGAAAGGACCTTGAAGCGAAAGCAAAGAGAAGCTAAGGCACAACTCTCTGTAGAGGACCAAACAGAAATCTTCAAAGAAGAAGAACCCATGGCAGCCGAAAACAACAACAATGCCAACAATGCAAGGAAGGTGCCGGGTGACTTTACTGCACCTACTCCCGACTTCTATGGGAGAAGCATCTCTATCCCTGCCATTGGAGCAAACAACTTTGAGCTTAAGCCTCAATTAGTTTCTCTAATGCAACAGAATTGCAAGTTCCATGGACTTCCATTGGAAGATCCTCATCAGTTTTTAGCTGAATTCTTGCAAATCT
>NC_029781.3:24698875-24700201 GCF_000817695.3 Arachis duranensis
AATAATGGTGGAAGAAACAGGTTTAGCAATAGCAAGCCTTTTCCATCATCTTCTCAGCAACAGACAGAGAGTTCTAAGCAGAATAACTCTGACTTAGCAACCATGGTCTCTGATCTAATCAAAACCACTCAAAGTTTCATGACTGAAACAAGATCCTCTATTAGAAATTTAGAGGCACAAGTGGAACAGCTGAGTAAGAAAATTACTGAACTCCCTCCTAGTACTCTTCCAAGCAATACAGAAGAAAATCCAAAAGGAGAGTGCACGGCCATCAACATGGCTGAATTTGGAGAGGAGGGAGAGGCAGTGAACGCCACTGAGGAAGAGCTCAATGGACGTCCACTGGCCTCCAATGAGTTCCCTAATGAGGAACCATGGGAATCTGAAGCTCAAAATGAGACCATAGAGATTCCATTGAACTTACTTTTGCCATTCATGAGCTCTGATGAGTATTCTTCCTCTGAAAAGGATGAGTATGTCACTGAAGAGCAAGTTGCTAAATACCTTGGAGCAATCATGAAGCTAAATGACAAGTTATTTGGAAATGAGACTTGGGATGATGAACCTCCTCTGCTCACCAAAGAACTGGATGACTTGTCTAGGCAGAAACTGCCTCAAAAGAGACAGGATCCTAGGAAGTTCTCAATACCCTGTGCCATAGGCACCATGACCTTCAAGAAGGCCTTGTGTGACCTAGGGTCAAGTGTAAACCTCATGCCTCTCTCTGTAATGGAGAAGCTAGGGATCTTTGAGGTGCAAGCTGAAAAAATCTCACTAGAGATGGCAAACAATTCAAGAAAACAAGCTTATGGACTTGTAGAGGATGTTCTGGTAAAGGTTGAAGACCATTACATCCCTGCTGATTTCATAGTCCTAGAGACTGGGAAGTGCATGGATGAATCTATCATCGTTGACAGACCCTTCCTAGCCACAGCAAAGGCTGTGATTGATGTGGACAGAGGAGAATTGATCATTCAAGTGAATGAAGAATCCTTTGTGTTTAAGGCTTAAGGATATCCCTCTGTCACCATGGAGAGGAAGCATGATGAGCTTCTCTCAAAACAGAGTCAAACAGAGCCCCCACAGTCAAACTCTAAGTTTAGTGTTGGGAGGCCACAACCAACTTCTAAGTTTGGTGTTGAACCCCCATATTCAAACTCTAAGGTTGGTGTTGGGAGGTTCCAACAGTGCTCTGAGTATTTGTGAGGCTCCATGAGAGCCCTCTGTCAAGCTACTGACATTAAAGAAGCGCTTGTTGGGAGGCAACCCAATGTTATATTTATCTATTTTCCTTTGTTATTTTATATTTTCTGTAGGTTGATGATC
>NC_029781.3:24700395-24700799 GCF_000817695.3 Arachis duranensis
CCATCTTTCTCTTCACCACTCACATCCATCCTTCATAAAATCCCACCTACCTCACCATTCAAATTCAAACCACTTTCCCACCCAAACCCACCCTCCCATAGCCGAACCCTACCCCTTTCTTCACCCCTATATAAACCCCTCTTCACTCCTTCTTTTTCACACAACCTAAACACTACTTCTCCCCCTTTGGCCGAACCACAAAGCCATCTCCATCTCCTTCATTTCTTCTTCTTCTACTCTCTTCTTTCTTCTTTTGCTCGAGGACGAGCAAACCTTTTAAGTTTGGTGTGGTAAAAGCATTACTTTTTATTTTTCCATAACCATATTTATGGCATCCAAGGCCGGAGAAACCTCTAGAAAGAGGAAAGGGAAGGCAAAAGCTTCCACCTCCGAGTCATGGGAGA
>NC_029781.3:24701010-24701528 GCF_000817695.3 Arachis duranensis
CTTAATGGTTCAAGAATTCTATGCCAATGCATGGATCACCAAGAACTATGATCAAAGTGTGAACCCGGATCCAAAGAATTGGCTTACTATGGTTCGGGGGAAATACTTGGATTTTGGTCCGGAAAATGTAAGGTTAGCATTCAACTTGCCCATGATGCAAGGAGATGAACATCCTTATACTAGAAGGGTCAACTTTGATCAAAGGTTGGACCAAGTCCTCATAGACATTTGTGAAGAGGGCGCCCAATGGAAGAGAGATTCAAGAGGAAAGCCGGTTCAATTGAGAAGGCATGACCTCAAGCCCGTGGCTAGAGGATGGTTAGAGTTTATCCAACGCTCAATCATTCCCACTAGCAACCGGTCCGAAATTACTATAGACCGGGCTATCATGATTCATAGCATCATGATTGGAGAAGAAATAGAAGTTCATGAGGTGATATCCCAAGAACTTTATAAGGTGGCGGACAAGTCCTCTACCTTGGCAAGGTTAGCCTTTCCTCATCTCATTTGTCACCTCT
>NC_029781.3:24702296-24702874 GCF_000817695.3 Arachis duranensis
TTGAATTTGTAGTTCATGAATGTTGGCTCTTGAAAGAATGATGAAAAAGGAGACATGTTACTGAGGATCTGAAAAATCATAAAAATGATTCTTGAAGCAAGAAAAAGCAGTGAATACAAAAAAAAAGAGAAAAAAAAGAAACGAAAAAAATTAAAAAAAGAAAGAGAAAGAGAGAAAGAAAGAAAAAGAAAGAAATAAAAGTGTGATCCAAGGCAAAAAGAGTGTGCTTAAGAACCCTGGACACCTCTAATTGGGGACTCTAGCAAAGCTGAGTCACAATCTGAAAAGGTTCACCCAATTATGTGTCTGTGGCATGTATGTATCCGGTGGTAATACTGGAAGACAGAGTGCTTTGGGTCACGGCCAAGACTCAAAAAGTAGCTGTGTTCAAGAATCATCATACTTAACTAGGAGAATCAATGACACTATCTGGATTCTGAGTTCCTAAAAAAGCCAATCATTCTGAATTTCAAAGGATAAAGTGAGATGCCAAAACTGTTCAGAGGCAAAAAGCTAAAGCCCCGCTCATCTAATTAAAACTGATCTTCATAGATTTTTTGGAATTCATTGCATATTCT
>NC_029781.3:24702892-24703597 GCF_000817695.3 Arachis duranensis
AGCAGTGGCTAGCCACCACGTGCTCCAGGTTGAGACTTGATACTCTGTTGACCCTATGTCGTAAGTGTGGCCGGGCACTGTGAAAGACCCGGATGAGTGATGAGCGGATAATTTGTACGCTTTTTGGCATTATTTTTAGTATGTTTTTAGTATGTTTTGGTTAGTTTTTAGTATATTTTTTTAGTTTTTAGATAAAATTCAATTTTCTGGACTTTACTATGAGTTTGTGTGTTTTTCTGTGATTTCAGGTATTTTCTGGCTGAAATTGAGGGACTTGAGCAAAAATCTGATTCAGAGACTAAAAAGGACTGCAGATGCTGTTGGATTCTGACCTCCCTGCACTCGAAGTAGATTTTCTGGAGCTACAGATGCCCAACTGGCGCGCTCTCAACGGCGTTGGAAAGTAGACATCCTGGGCTTTCCAGCAATATATAATAGTTCATACTTTGCCCAAGATTTGATGGCCCAAACCGGTGTTCAAAGTCACCATCAGAATTTCCAGCGTTAAACGCCGGAACTGGCACAAGGATGGGAGTTAAACGCCCAAACTGGCACAAAAGCAAAAGGTCTCTACACGAAAATGCTTCATTGCTCAGCCCAAGCACACACCAAGTGGGCCCGGAAGTGGATTTTTATGTCATTTACTCATCTCTGTAAACCCTAGGCTACTAGTTCTCTATATATAGGACCTTTTACTATTGTATT
>NC_029781.3:24703769-24714442 GCF_000817695.3 Arachis duranensis
GGTGCGTTGAACATTTTCACTGAGAGGATGGGAGGTAGCCACTGACAACGGTGAAACCCTACATATAGCTTGCCATGGAAAGGAGTAAGAAGGATTGGATGAAGACAGTAGGAAAGCAGAGAGATGGAAGGGACCAAGCATCTTCATACGCTTATCTGAAGTTCCTATCAATGAATTACATAAGTATCTCTATCTTTATCTCTATGTTTTATTCATCATCCATAACCGTTTGAGTTTGCCTGACTAAGATTTACAAGGTGACCATAGCTTGCTTCATACCAACAATCTCTGTGGGATCGACCCTTACTCGCGTAAGGTTTATTACTTGGACGACCCAGTACACTTGCTGGTTAGTTGTGCGAAGTTGTGTTTATGCCATGGTATTGAACACCAAGTTTTTGGGTTCATCACCAGGGATTAATTGAGTTGTGAAAAGTATTGATCACAATTTCGTGCACCACATTCTAAGTGGACTCAGCTAGATCGGTGATCAGTTGCCACGCTTCATCTGCGGTCTTGTACTTTTTCAAAGAACCATTACTCGCACCATCTAATATAGTCTTGTCTTGAGGCTTCATGTCCTGTGTGAAGTAGCTCATCAACACCAACTTGTCAATCATGTGGTGGGGACAAGCGTCTAGGAGATCCTTGAAGCGCTCCCAATACTCATACAGAGTCTCTGATTTGCCTTGAATAATGCAGGAAATTTCTTTCCTCACTATATCAGTAACTTCAGCTGGAAAGTATTTTTCCAAGAATTTTCTCCTGAGCGTATCCCAATTAGTAACAACTACTTCAGGTTAAGTGTAGTACCACTCTCTCACCTTTTCCTCAAGAGAAAATGGGAAGGCGGTTAGCAGAATAGAAGTCTCATCTGCACCATGACGCCTAACAGTGGAACAGGCTGTTTGAAAATCTCTGAGGTGCTTGAGAGGCTCTTGAGCAGGTAAGCCATGAAACCTTGGTAGTAGGTTGATTAGTATAGTCTTTAGTTCAACATCTGCACCCAGATTTGGATGACGCGCTTGGAAAGGTGGCAGTGTAAAATCTGGAGCTCCTGCTTCCTGGAGAGTAACCCTCCTGGGTGCTACCATGTTGTCTGCGCGTAAATCAACAGAGTCAGTAGAAGAGGAGTTTGTTTCTCCCTTAAATGACACTTTAGATTCGTCCTCAGATAAGACTGGTGAATTGGTAGTAACCACTTCACCACCCTCAAAGGCTAACCAACGTCGAGCTCGCCTTATACGTGAAATAGTTCTTTCAATTTCCAGATCAAACGTGGCTAAGCTCGGATCAGGTAGTGAACGCGTCATTCAATGAAAGAAACATATAGCTCATGGTAATAAAAATAAAATAAAATATGCAAATATGTAAATAAAAATATTTACACTAATCAATAAGTTAGCACACTATTGCAACGACGCCAAAAATTGACGTACGAAATATTACCGATTAAGAATTTAATTCAGAAATCAACGTTGCAAGTACAGTTCTTAATCAATAAAAATTCCACGTATCAATTTAAAAGGGTTGTCACAAAATTTAGAAATAAATGCTGAGAGTAGAAAGCGCAGGTCGTCTCCCAACGAGTTTCTAAATGAGTGTAAATTATTGATTAGGGATTTTCTCATAAATTTGGAGTTTGGGGGACTGGGAAAATAAATAATTATAAATTAACAAGAGATTTATGTAATTGAAATAAAGGCCTTAGCTTGGAGAAGATTAATTGGAATTTCTATCCTTGCTGGATTTCCCAAGATAAATAATGATAGGTTGTTGTTTCTACTTAGTTAACCATCAACGAATGAAGGAAAGTCAAGTAGTTAAGTTAACCCCAATTCACAAGTCCTAATCCTCTCCCTCGGGAAGGATTAGCGTTAGTGACTAGAGAGCCGGCCAATAATTCCCAATTACTATTTAACTCTTGAGTCTTCCAACTCAAGGGTCTCCAATATTAATCAACCCCAAGGCCAAGTTAAAAGTTTACTCCATTGACATGGATGCCAATTTCGCATTCATGTGAAAGGAGTAGAAAGAAGACATAACAATTAAACTCAATTGAAAATAATCAAGAAATAATGAAATTAAATGGAAAGGTATCTTTGCATTAATAAATTCCAAATTAGAAGATATCCAATTGTAACTCTGAACAGAGTAAATGGGAAATAAAAAGAGTAAAGGAATAAGAAACAAACTAGAGTAATAATGACTTCACGAAGGTAGTAACTCTTTGTAATATCCAACTCAATAGCATAAACTGGAAAGGTCTAAGAATGTAAAGAACCCTCGAGGAAGTGGTGAATTCTCTCTTAGATTCCAAAAACTAAAACTAAAACTATGAATGTGTGAATGTGGAAATGTGTGTTGAATCTCTGCTGTCCCCTAGCTCTAGTCTGTGTTTCTGGGCCGAAAAATGGGTCCAAACTCATCCCAAAATTGCCCCCAACGTTTTCTGCATTTTCTGCACGTGGCACATGTCACACGTACGCGTCAAGTGCACGTGCGCGTCGATAGTCCTCTGCGCGTTTCACACATCTGCGGCAAGTATGCGTACGCATCCGTAGGGAATGCGCCAAATTTGTGCGTGCGCGTCAAGTACGCATGCGCGCCGGTCCTCGCTGGTCAGCTCCTTTATTTTCTTGTGTCCCTTCTATTGTTGCAAGCTTCCTTTCCATCCTGCAAGCCATTCCTGCCCTATAAAGCCTGAAAACACTTTACACACGGATCACAACATCGAATGGTAAAAAGAGGAATAAAAAATACACAAGTTAAGGGCTTGGGAAGCAAGTTTTCAATCATAGAGCAACACTGGGAAGAATTTGTAAAACCATGCAAATTGTATGAATAAATATGCAGAGAATTGATAAATACCACTCAATTTAGCACAAGATAAACCATAAAATAGTAGTTTATCACTGACTTCCTTTATACGTCTTGGGATGTTAATCTTGGGAATCAACACCACTAGGGTCTCAAATAAAGACACACCTAGTCCCTACCAGTAAAAGCATCTGCCACCAACTACCAAGCATCATTGATAAACTCCAATTTTATAGTTTATCTTGTGTTGAATTTAGGAGATTTTATCAACTTATCTCACATTTATTCAATGAAATATCATGGTTTTGTGAATCTCTCATAATTTGTGCTTAAGAGTGAAAACATGTTTTTTAGCCTTTAAAATACCTAAATTTAATTCACTCTAATTCCATTCGATGCCTTGGTATGTTTGTTGAGTGATTTCGGGCTTATAATGCAAGGATTGGATGGAAGAAGTGAAGAGAAAACCATGCAAAGTGGAGAATTCATGAATAAATGAGCATTTGGAGAATTCAAGGCCATGCGCACGCATCATCCATGTGTGCGCATGAGGAGGAAATCTGCCAGCGATGCACACGCATCACCCACATGTACACATGAGGAGGGAATTCGCAAGGCGACAAGCACGCGTCGACCACGCGTACGCGTGACGCTGATCACGTGACCTCATTAAAGTGAATACGCTGGGGGCAATTTCTGAGCTTTCCAGGCCAAAATCCAACTCATTTATGAGGCTATTTGATGCAGAATTCAAGATTGGACAATGGGGGAGCAATTAGATAGTGTAGGAAACATGCCTTAGGTTAGTTCTAGAGAGAGAAGCTCCCTCTTCTCTCTAGAAATTAGGGTTCTTAGTTTAGTTTTCTCTTAGATTTAGGGTTAGTTACTTGTTTTGAATTAGTTTCCTTTACTTTTCCTTGTTGATTTGCTTTAATTTCCTTAGTTTCTCTTGTTAATTTCTCTTTTATGCCTCTTTTTAGTTTATGAACACTTTTGTTGATTTTAATTTTTTTCAATGCAATTTGAGGTTTTAGGTTCTTTTCTTACTTGTTTGATTTGTTTTTGTCATTTTCTTGCATTGGATTGTTGTAGAATTTACTATTTCTTGCAATTTACCATGCTTTCCTTTTGTGCCTACCAAGTGTTTGATAAAATGCTTGGTTGGATTTTAGAGTAGTTTTTGAGCATTCTTGGCTTGGAAAGAGAAATTGAGCAATCTTGAGTCATTAATACCCAATTTAGATTGGTGATCTAGAGTGATTAGTTAGTCTTATGTCCATTAACATTACTTGTGGATTGGGATTAACTAGTCCTATTTGACTTTCTCTCAATATGAAGATAACATTATACCTTCTTCCTATGTTGGAGATGACGAAATAGGATTAGCTCTTGTTAACTATTGTATTATGATTAATGACTAGGATAGAAATCCTAGATTCTCAATCCTTGCCATGAATGCCTCTTTTTAGTATTTGTTATCTTTAATTGTTTTCTTTATATTTCTTACCTTTTTTAATATGTTGTTTTATAAACCCAACTCCCTTGAACCTTATAACCAATAATTTGGTATTCGATTGCAATTCCTAGGGAGAACGATCCAAGACTAATACTCTCAGTTATTTTTATTGGGTTGGACTTGTGACAACCAAAATTAAACTTTGATGGAGGATTGTTTGTTGGTTGGGAACTATACTTTGACAAGATTATTTGTGTGAAATTCCTAACCAACGAAAATATCTCTATCAAGTTTTTGGCGCCGTTGCCAGGTGCACCTTGGGAGATGGGTTCCTCTAAAGTGACTCCCAAGGGCATGAAGTTTGACTACTTGACGAAGGAGGCTAAGGTGTGACCGCAGATTCTGTTCACATATGTCATGCGTAGCACTCACTTCATAGAGGTCCCGGCAGATATGCTAGTGTTGATTTGGTGCATCCTAGAGGGGAAGGAGTTGTACCTTCCCTGACTCATCAGAATATTCGTGTATCGGGTCCACAAAAGGGGCAACCTCCCATTTCCATGTTTGATTACACAGCTCGCTCACCGTGCTGAAGTACCTTGGGAGCCAGCAGACGAGACACCACCAACTGTTCACAACAATGAGAAGGTTATTCCTTGGGAGAGCTAGGTTGGTGACCGACCGACAGCCCAGCGTTGGGATCGAGTTGCCATAGCAACAGCTTTTAAGCTGGCTTCTTCATCGGCCACAGTAGGTCCTTTGACAGCACCATCTGCATCCACTAGACCAACACCATCATCATCATCCCAGCCTTCGACCAGTTTGATGCGAAAGAGGAGGTTCAGGAGGTAGAGGCACAACAGGCAGAGGCCCCTACACAGACACAGGGTCCCCACAGAGACTCCAACTTCTACTGACCAGCAGACTTCTGTAGAGCCTGAGCAGCAGACTTTTGTGGAGCCCAGCCAGAGCCACAGCCTCAGCTAGACCCACCTCAACCTACAGGAGACGGTGGCACTGCAGACGTTGACCCCTCTCACCCAGCTTGAGTAAGTTGCATCGAGGATGAAGCAATCTTCTAAGTGTGGGGAGGTCGTTGTCATCGGAAGAATTATTTTGGTGAACCAATTCCATTTCAAACACTTCTGCTTTTATTTTGTTTCATTTTCAGTACTTGCATTTTTTTAACTTTATCGCACTTTTGGATTCTTGTATATATTAGTTGTTTTAGATACTTTTTAGTCTGTTGCATTTTGCACTTTTATTTGTATATATCTTACATTTTTAGTTTGATTTGCACTTTTAGTTTGATAGTGTATATATATATATAGTTATTTTAGTTTATTAGTTGTGATTGAAAAAAATGCGCATAATTGAGCTTAGCTTATTCCGTTGCATATGAGAAACGGATTTAGTTGAAAATAGAAATTAAACTAAGGATTTGTAACTTTTCACAATCACACCATATTATTTAGGGTATATATAGTAAATGTTGGTCAATTTGATGAAATTTTCAAGAAATTTTTTTTTCTTAAAAAGGGCATTAAGATTCAAATTGATTTGAGTTAAAACTTTTTGAAACTTGCATGATGTATATATATAGTTTAGAATATGGTTTTTGAGCTAAGAACACACAACCTGTGAGTTTTTTAGCCTAATTATATGGTTATATCATTTAACCATGATTTTGACTCTTGTGTGTTTTCTTCTCTATTATTGTAATCTTTGGTTTGTTCTATTCTATATGTCCATTATTTAGTATATATTCATGCAATTATGTGATTGAGGTCATCATTTGATTATATCTCACTTATCCCAAATAGCCTACCATTTCATTTTCCTTTGTTTGCCACTTTGAGCTTATTTAATTCCCTTTTGTTTCTTATATTACCACATCACTAGCCTTAAGCAGAAAAATAATTAATTGTCCTATTTGAATCTTTGGTTAGCTTAAGATAGTGAGTGTGTTTGTGTGTTAATTAAGTGTGGAAAAATGTGAAAACTTTGGTTGATGAGAATGTATTTTGTTTTTATTGAGAAATATTGAGAATTTGGGTGTATACTTATGTAATGGTATAGAAACCATATGCATTGATTTCCTTTGTATATATTTTGTTTTCATACATACAAAAAAAAGAGAAAAAAAGAAATAAATAAATAGGGGACAAAATTACCCCAATGTAAAGTTCAATAAAATGATCAATGCATATGTGATGAATTGGAATCGATACATGAATATGTGTATATATGTAAAAGTGAGATATTAGGTGGCTAGGCTAGATTTTAGAATTGTATAGAGTGTGTGTATGTGTTAGGTGGGAACCTAGGTTAGTCAAAGATTCAAATGATAGCTCACTTGGCCATACATATATCCTCACCCTTACCTTGGCCCCATTACAACCTTGAAAAGCACTCATGATATTTGCATATTTATACTAAATATTTGTTGATTGGTTAGATGAAGAACAAACTCTAGAAAGCATGAGTAGAGCATATTTGAGCGGATTAACCCTAAACACTTGAGTGACTAGAGTGCATATACACATTGGGTAAGGGTTCAATTGCTGAATTCCATATCTCCATCTTTGATCATTGCTTATCTTAGAAGTTTGTGAACTCTTTTGAATAACTCAATTCAATTGTGAATTTAGATAGTTGCATTGAATAAATGTTATTACCCCTTTCTTGTCTTTCTTGGTTTAGCTTGAGGACATGCTTAGTTTAAGTGTGGGGTAGTTTGATAAACCTCAATTTTGAGGTTTATTTTGTGTTGAATTTAGGAGATTTTATCAACTTATCTCACATTTATTTAATGAAATAGCATGGTTTTGTGAATCTCTCCTAATTTATGGTTAAGAGTGAAAATATGCTTTTTAGCCCTTAAAATAGCTAAATTTAATTAACTCTAATTCCATTCGATGCCTTGATATGTTTGTTGAGTAATTTCAGGCTTATAAGGCAAGGATGGGATGGAAGAAGTGAAGAGAAAAGCATGCAAAGTGGATAATTCATGAAGAAATGAGGATTTGGAGAATTCAAGGCCACACACACGTGTCATCCACGCGTACGCGTGAGGAGGAAATCCGCCAGCGACGCGCACGCGTCACCCACACGTACGCGTGAGGAGGGAATTTGCAAGGTGACGAGCACGCATCGACCACGCGCACGCGTGACGCTGATCACGTGACTTCACTAAAGTGAATACGTTGGGGGCGATTTTTGAGCTTTCCAGGCTCAAATCCAACTCATTTCTGAGGCTATTTGATGCAGAATTCAAGGTTGGACAAAGGAAGAGCAATTAGATAGTGTAGGAAACATGCCTTAGGTTATTTCAAGAGAGAGAAGCTCCCTCTTCTCTCTAGAAATTAGGGTTCTTAGTTTAGTTTTCTCTTAGATTTAGGTTTAGTTACTTGTTTTGAATTAGTTTCCTTTACTTTTCCTTGTTTATTTGCTTTAATTTCCTTAGTTCCTCTTGTTAATTTCTCTTTTATGCCTCTTTTTAGTTTATGAACACTTTTGTTGATTTTAATTTCATTCAATGCAATTTGAGGTTTTATGTTCTTTTCTTACATGTTTGAGTTGTTATTGTCATTTCTTGCATTGGATTGTTATAGAATTTACTATTTCTTGCAATTTACCATGTTTTCCTTTTGTGCCTACCAAATGTTTGACAAAATGCTTGGTTGGATTTTAGATTAGTTTTTGAGCATTCTTGGCTTGGAAAGAGAAATTGGACAATCCTGAGTCATTAATACCCAATTTAGATTGGTGATCTAGAGTGATTAGTTAGTCTTGTGTCCATTAACATTACCTATGAATGGGGATTAACTAGTCCTAATTGACTTTCTCTCAATACGAAGATAACATTATACCTTCTTCCTTATGTTGGAGATGACAAAATAGGATTAGCTCTTGTTAACTATTGTATTATGATTAATGACTATGATAGAAATCCTAGATTCTCAATCCTTACCATGAATGCCTCTTTTTAGTATTTGTTATCTTTAATTATTTTTTTTACATTTCTTACCTTATTTAATTTCTTGTTTTGTAAACCCAACCCCCTTGAACCTCTTAACCAATAATTAGGCATTCGATTGCAATTCCTAGGGAGAACGACTCGGGACTGATACTCTTGATTATTTTTTTTGGGTTGGACTTGTGACAACCAAAATTAAACTTTGATGGAGGATTGTTTGTTGGTTGGGAACTATACTTTGATGAGATTATTTGTGTGAAATTCCTAACCGACAAAAATCTTTCTATCAATCACCTCCAAGAGTGCTCCAATACTTTTCAAAGAAAAAATCCCTCAGCTTTAGGGATTTTGAACGAATTCATTTCTATAATGACCTACTGCACTTCCTCCTTAGCAACTGCCGTAGTCAAATTTTTACAAGCTATTTTTGGAAGCTGGGGAAAAGTTTATTGACCCATAGTGTCCAGTCTAAGATCTTCATTGCCATAAAATAAGCTCTTATAGAACTTATAGCCTTAGTCTCCACCTCCTTCTACTCTGTTATCCAATTACCATCATCTAGATGAAGTCCATGCACGTTATTGTGCTTCCTATGAATCACAGTCTGCATATTAAAAAACTAGTATTTTTGTTTCCAAAGCAGATTCATTTCTTTCTAGACTTCTGAAATAAAAAATCTCTTCTTGTAGTAAAAGTGTTAAGTAGTCTACCTGATGTTCAACCTCTCGCTGTCTTAAAGAAATAGAGAATCCTCTATAATTTCAGTTGAGCATTAGCAAGATATTTCTCTAGCATCATATTTCTCTTGAAGATATTTTCAAAAATGTCTTTATTAAATAGAAAAGCTCTTCCTTTACCTTGTCAAGTCACCTAATTAGGTTTCACTGGCCATCACTCTAAGCCTACTGAACTACACACTTAAAGGAAGGATGTAGCAACCAAGCAGCTTGATATATAAAAGGTCTATTCCTCCATAAATCTATCAATTCTCTAGCACCTCAACAAGATTAGATGATGATCAGACCACAATTTAGTCAATTTTTGATGTGTTCGAATCTTTAGTAGTTTTGCTTGCATTATTTCACATTTTTATAGAGATAATTACATTTTTTTCCTCTAAACCGATTGATATGAGGTATCTTTTGTTGCTAATATCTTTTCTAAGTATTTTCAAGGAAATGCAGGTAAAGAGAAGAAAACCAAAGAATAAAGGAAGAACCATTCAATGGTAAGCAAAGAAAGTGGCGTGCAATGTAAGACTCAAAATTTTTAAAATTTATTATAAGCCAGTTCTAGTTTAGTTTATTCATTAAAGACTTTAATTTCATAAATTATTTTATTGAAGATAGTTATATCAAGTTTTGATAAATTGAGTTTTGAATTGAATTAGGATTTTTATCTAATTTTATAGTAATTGATTATTTTTCATAATTAAAAAATTTATAGTCTTAGTAATTGAAAACCGATTAGCAAATTGATAAATAAATATTATTCCCAAAGTAATTCTAAGGGATCAAAATTAGGTTTCAAATTACTACTCTAGCCTCCAATTTTACCAAAATACCTAAATAAAACCTAAAATTTCCAAAATAAACCCTAATTGAGATACTAGCCTGATGCCAGGGCATCTTGGCCAATTTCACTGACCTTTTCTTTACTGTTTTTAAGGTAGTTTCATGCATTTCCTTAGGAAATAAGCTAGTTTTGGGTAGATATTCACTTACACCTTGATTCAAGCATACATTGTGAATTTTACATGATTTCATGAGGATTTTGCATGAGTTTAATAACAAATTATATGTTGCATTACCCATGACTTGGACTAGAACTTTGATGCACTCTATTGCTTGATTTCAGGACCAAAGGAAGCAAGGAAGAACCACTTAGCAGTCACGTTAATCTAATTAATGTTACCACTAACGTGGAATGGGAGGTAACTTGCAAAGTTAATGAGAAAAGTGATTGCCAATAATGCTCTCGAAGCTATCATTTCCCACGTTAAGAGTCACGTTAACTTAGTTAACGTGAAGAAGGGACTTTGAGCCAACGTTAGTGACACTTAACATTATCACTAACATTGGCCAATGATCATAAGTGGCCACGTTAGAGTCCACGTTAACTTAGTTAACGTGGCCTCTAACGTTAAAAGGGGGAAGGAAGCCAACGTTAGTGACATTCAACATTGTCACTAACGTTGGCCTAAGGTGCAATGTACCACGTTAACTCCCACGTTAACTTGGTTAACGTGCGAGCTAATGTAAGAGGCAAGGGTGGTCGACAACGTTAGTGACACCCAACATTGTCACTAACGTTGGAAGCAACCACAAAACCCCAAGGAGCCACGTTAACTTCCACGTTAACTTAGTTAACGTGGAAAGCTAACGTTGATGAGTGAAAGATGAGCCAACGTTAGTGACA
>NC_029781.3:24715044-24741382 GCF_000817695.3 Arachis duranensis
GGTTTGGATGGATATGTGACTATAATCCTCTCAATACTTGATTTGGGAAATGCATGCGGTATAATCAGTGACCACACTTCATCTCTTCTCATGAGCAATTGACCAAGGAATTGGCTATTGATCAAGATTTGAGAGATTGAATTGCAAGAAATTGTAATTTAATCAATTAAGATTGCCAAGGAGATCAATGAGTGCATTGATTGAGGAAGAGATGAAAATGAACTTGATCCGGAGAATTGCAACATCTCCTGCGCCCAATGAACTCCCCAATTCTGATCTCACCCATTCTCTTTAATTTCTGCGTTTACTTTCATGAGCAAACACCCCATTCCCATTTACAATTCTGCAATTTACTTTCAGTCATTTACTTTCAGCCCTTTAATTCTAGCATTTACTTTTTCTGTTATTTACATTCTTGCCATTTTATTTTCTGCAAATCTCAACCCAAATTCTGAATTTGCTCAACTAGAACATCCTTCTAATTAAAGTTGCTTGATCAATCAATCCCTGTGGGATTCGACCTCACTCTATTGTGAGTTTTTACTTGACGACAAATTTGGTACACTTGCCGAAGGAAATTTGTTGAGAGACAGTTTCCACCTACATCATAGCCTAAACTCTAATTTTACAAGATACTCTCCCTCTTTCTAACCTAATAGCTGCTACTCTCACCCCACTTTCACCTGCGTAACACACACAGTAGAGAAATGGAGGAAAGAATGGGAAGAAGAGAAGAGAAGAGGGATGAGCGGAAGAAGATGGCGCCGGCAGGTCTGGGAGCCATCGTCGCCATCGCTGTCGAAGGGTGGAGGAGAGAGAGGGACCACATGAGAGAGGGTGGGCGACGGTGTGAGAGAGAGAGAGAGAGAGAGAGAGAGAGAAAGTCACCACTAGAGCTTCTAGCACCGTCATTGGTGTCAAACAAAGTCGTTACTGCATGTGAGGGAGAGAAACGCGTGAAGCTTATGCCACAAAGAGGAGGGCTATTTCCACCACCCCTACTGTCATCACTGTCGGGCCACTGCTGAAGGCTGCGCCGCCATGTCTGTGGCCGCCGAAAAACGGTGCTGTGGTAGTCGAAAGCACCGCCGGAGGTGCTGCTGCCCCATATCCTTCATTCCTTTTAGTACAGTGAGTAGCTCTTGTCACGAAACTCTTGTCGCTATTGTTCTAATATGAGTTATTGAGAATTTTATGACGTTAATGTCTAAGGCTTGAGTTACTATAACCGCATGCGGTGTCTGATGGAATGGCTCCTACGGAAGTAATCAAAATTGTAATACGGGCCATGATTGTTGCTATCGTAGTGTTATGGCGTAGCTTCTACAGATGTTACGGCTGCCGCTGCTGTGACGAAAAAGGAAAAAAGATTTAATGCATTTAATTCTGCGAATTGCGGTTATATGAGGTAGGGGGCTTTTACTTAAACTTATTTTATTTTAGTGGACACGTGAGTCTCTTATGGATCATATTGGATTGCTTTGGAGGAATGGAATGAAATTGATACGGATTAAAAAGGGATTAAATTATCTAATAATAAAATTAATTAGTAACAATGCTTGAAGCCTCTTAGTGGGTGGATTAGGACTTGAACAATTTGTTTGTTGCCCTAGTGCGTGAAAATTTAATATTTCAAAGATAATCAAAGATAACAAGATAAGACTATTCATGTTGAAAAGTTGTTTAGTATTTGAAATTGTTAAGAAGGGTGGAGAGTGATTTGATTCAGATGGAATCCTTGAAAGGGAAAAATATTCGAATTTTAGGGGAGGTTATGCCAAAATTTAATAAGACTTGAATGAAATTGAATAATAAAGATAATGAGGATCGTTGTGTTTATAAAGACTAGATATTTTGTGGAGTTTAAATTGATTAATTTCGATTGAAGGTTTTTGTCTTTATGTGTTTTGAATGAATTTAAAGTAAGAGGTGATTACAATAAGTTTAACATGGAGTTGAAGTTAGTTTGATAACTTTAATTTGTTAAAATCAAATGAATTTTTATTTAGTTGAGTTGAATTGTGGAGTTGTCTGGTTGATTAATTTACTTTCTTGGATTAATAACAAAAATAGTACATAAGTAATTAAAGTTAACTTGAAAAAAAGTGTACTGATTAAAGAATTAAAAAGTTATTTAATCATCAATTTAAGAGTTTTGGGAATAGAAAGTGTGAGTATGTGGTTTATGTTACAGTAGATTGACTCAAATTAAGATTTTTGGGTGATAATTCTTAAAAGATAAGTATTGCTGACGTTGGTAGATTGACTTTTATGTTGAGTACCTTAGTAATGGCTATGTCTAAGAGAATGGAGTATTTGAATTAATATTAAATTTAATGTAGGAGGAGTTATTCAAGACTCAAAGATAGATTGGTTTGGCTTAAACTTGGATGAGGCCATGTGAAAATGTGTTCAAAAAGAAAAGGTGTTGAGTAGTGAGTCTTTTGAATGCAGCAGAAAATGTGTTATTTGGTAATTTTGACCAACTTTGATGGGCTATAACTTGGTGTTCGAAAATTTGATATTGATAAACTTTGGTTCAAATTAAAATTGGGAATGTTTACTTTAAGACCATCGAAGAAGAATGGAATGGAAACAATTTTTGTAGAAAGAGTTGTGTGTTTGAAAATCGAGGTTTAAAAACTGAATTATGCATATTCTAAAGAAAATGCACTAGTGGTAGGTTCTACGCATATGCATCTATCCCGCGCATGCATGTTTGCAAATTCCCATGTACGAACAATGCTCGCATTTGCATGATCCCCTATTTTTGCTAAAATGCTGTTTTTGAACATTCTAGCCTTCCCGGCAAGTTTGTATCCTCTTGTAACATCCATATGGAATCTGATCACCACTTTAAATCTTTGAACGTATTATGGGTGAATATAATGATTTGAATTGAGCAATTTCCAGTTGAAAACTTGTTAAACAGGGTATAAATGCTATGGGATGGTAGTTCGTCCCACCCACTGTGAGGATGGTGGTTTTGTCTTGCTCACGAATTGATGAAGTTGAGTTTTAGAAGGGTATATGAACTCGATCATTTATTAAAGAATATGATTTTGTGCATGATGTTGGCCTAGTATATTATCATTGAAAATAAATGGGTCAAGATATGATTTTAGAAGGAAAAGATGCTAATAAGTGAATCGAATTGTGATATTAATTTATTGCCTAGCAAGGATGTTGGTATAGTCTCGCTTGCTAAGTGCGTTGTTATTTTGCGGGGATGGTGGTTTTGTCCTGCCCATAGTGAGAATGGTGATTTTATCCTGCTCACAGCTTAAAGATAATTATCCTTATGATAAATCTGAACATAATGAACTAAGATTTTGATTGATAATTTTGGTTTTGATTATCATCTTGGTTATGTTTGATTGTGATTATAATTGAAATATAATTATGAATTGGCAAGGATGGAAGTTTTGTCCCGCTTGCGTGGTTGTGATTGAGATATGATCATTGAATTGGCAAGGACGTGGGCTTTGTCCCACCTGCGTTGTTGATAAGGCACTTGCACCGGGCAAGGATGGTGGTTTTGTCTCGCTTACTCGTAATTGCAGTGTGGATGTGGGGACGACGATACATAATACCCACTTGATACTGTGAGTACGGCTCAGTGAGGATGGTGATACGCAATGCTCATGGAAGAATTTCCCATGAGGACGGCGATATGCAATGCTCAAGGAAGAAATGTTTTTTGATATAGGGATGATGATACGTAATGCCTATTTCGGGAATGTTATCAGGGGCAACCAACCGTCACGTGAGCTCATGGCCTACACTAGAGATAGGCATGCATCATACTGCATTTGTTTGTATCTTGAAACTGTTTGTTTGTTTGCCTGTTTGTCTATACTTGTATAATTGGGATATGTGTGATTGTGTGTGTTTGTGATTGCAATTGTTAGTTCAGAAGTGATGGTAAAAGGTAATTCAAGAAAGAGAGCGCAGGAGCAAAAAATCTGGATAGAGATAAAAAGTAATATAGCCCATGATCAGAAATAAGAAAAGTAAACAGTAGTTAATTATATTGAAGAATTATGGGAACAGAATAGTTTATTGAAGAAATAGAATTTAGAAATGAGTTATGAAAGAGTAATATTTAAATCCTGAAAATTGGAAAGACAAGAAAAGTTTGCAAGAGAAAGATTCATAAGATAAGTACTGATCACTGTCGTGAAACCAATTTTATTTTACCTATCTTTCTATGAAAATTCTGAAACCCCTCTACTTAGACCGTGTGGTTTGGTTCTCACCCCTTACATCCAACATTTTTAAGAAATGGACGAGAAAGGATCTAAAGATTTTGCTGAGCATTGCATGGTTATTTTTGTATATTTAGTTATTATTTTCCCTCGCCTTTATTATTGTTATAAATTTTGTACAGTGGGATAGAAAATATTTGTTATATATATACTAATATGTATATTAAAGTGTACTTGATGTATTTTATTCATGTCAATTGACGTAGACGTTGAATTGTAGTAATTATTGATTTTATTGAGAGAAATGGAAGACATATGTATATATGTACATATTCGTAAAAAAAAGGCCTTTCATTTTGAGCTTACTTTTTTCAAGGCTCCTAAAATACGTAAATAGGTAATACAGGAAACTCACGTAATACTTTTACCGTTAGCAATATCATGACTTAAGCATGATATTCTCATAGTAAGGGTGTTGCATTATGGTATCAGAGTAGTATTTCCTGTAGAGCCTGAGGAGTGGACTGACTATGCTTCATTGCATACTCCAGATGCCTGTCATGCATTAGATCATGTCAAAGAAGTAGGAATTAGAGCTTTATGCGCATGACTGTCTTCTGATTAATGCTATTGGCTAACTGGTGCACAAAACTGGCTCTGCACATTTTGTACAAATAGACTGGCAAGTATATCGGGTCGTCCAAGTAATACCTCAGGTGAGTGAGGGTCAATCTCACAGAGATTGTTGGTTTGAGCAAGCAATGGTTATCTTGTAGATCTTAGTTAGGCGGATAGAAATTATAGTTTGACATGAAAAACATATAAAACAGATAAATAAAACGTTACTAGATCGGTGTGAAATCAATAGTATGAGAACGGTTGAGGCTTCGGAGATGCTTTGTCTTTTTGGACTAACTTTTCTTACTGTCTACTTCAATAAATTTCTGATTCCTTCAATGGCAGCTGTAAGTGATTAACTCATGTCTTCTCATCAAGTTAACCTCCTCCACTGCAGCAATCTACCATATTGCAAGTGACTCATGTCCTCTCATCAAGTCACCTCTAGGTTTCTCACTGTAGCAGAAGATAAAGCTCTAAGCAATCCACTCCCCCTTACGATCCTATTCAAAGTGCCACAGACAAGGCAGATCTTCTAGATCAGGGAATGCTGCTTCTCAGACTCTTACCTTAGCGCCACAGAGACCTCACTTACCCACAGTCAACAAAATTTCATGTCACGTATCCAAAGTTGCCCAAGTACTCTATTGGAATCCGCAATGCAATCTCTAGCTTTGGTTCAACGCTATCCAGGTCAGGACTCGCACGGAACCCATGTAGAACAAGGGTGATTGTCACGGTTCACCCTTAATTCATGAGATGAAGAACGAGAATGCATAAGAGAATAGAATCAGACATATTGAACTAGAACAGTAATATTATTAATCCATGAAACTAAGCAGAGCTCCTAACCTTAACCTTAGGAGGTTAGTGACTCATACTGTACATAACGCTGTTTGAAAATAAAATGGGGGAGGAAAAAGATCCTAAACATGGGTGATCTTCTCCTATATATACTAATCTAATAACTAAAGATTATATAAATAGGATAAACTAGGTTGATAGTGAAAAAATCCAATTTTTGAGCCAACTTGGTGAGTGTTTGGGCTGAGCCAATGGTGTCTCCATATGCTAGGACTCCTTAGGGTAGTTGAACGCTGGCTTGGGACTCCCTTTTGGATGTTGGACGCTAGCTGCTCCCCTGTGGTCGCTGGATGCCAGGAATGGGGCTGGTGGCTAGTGTTAAACGCCCATTTTAAGCATTCATTTCTAAAGAAAAGTATAGACTATTATATATTTATGGAAAGTCCTAGATGTTAGCTTTCCATAGACATGGCGAGCGCATCATTTGGACTTTTATAACTCCAAAAAAGCTTTTTCGAGTGCACGGAGGATAGATCTTGGCAGCATCTGCAGTCCTTTCTCTATCTCTGAATCAGACTTTTGCTCAGACTCCTCAATTTTAGTCAGAAAATACCTGAAATCACCATAAAACACAAAAACTCAAAGTAGAATCCAAAAATATGAATTTTTCACTAAAACCTATGAAAATATAATAAAATTTAAACAAAACATAATGAAAACTATATGAAAATGATGCCAAAAAGCGTATAAAATATCTGCTCATCACTTACCTTTGCATAATTCATGGTATTATGTTTGTCCACTTAACATTTTTTAATTGCGTATATGTGGATGCTAATAGATTATGGAAGACAACTTAGAAATGATAAGAAGCTAGTGAAGATATGTTGAGGACGTTAGAAATAAAAGGAAGTTAGAATTAGAAAACTGTATTTGCATGGATGCTTAGTCAGCAATATGCGATTGTTCGAGTTGAGTGAATGACAACTATTATGATAATAAATCTTTCTAAAATTTTGTGTTTCCGGAACTTAGCCGTAAACCACGTTTCTAATTAATTATGAGATAGACGGTGTTTTGACATGTTGCCAGGTAACATTAGAGCATAGCCATGATGAGGGCGTAGATCTCTTTGAAGAGAGTTCTTGTTTTTATTACGTTGATATAAGATTTAAAGAAAATGGATAATGACAATGAGTAAATCGAGAATTTGCGGAGCACTAAAGTTTTGGCTTAACAAATAAATTGATTAGTGTTTATTAAGATTGGAAAGATGCCAAAGAGAATAATGATAAGAGTGAGGTCTTAGTTCTTCTTGATAAGAATGGTTAGTCATTTTGGAGATTTAGAAAGTGAAATCCATGATTGAATGGTGTTGCAAGAAGTTGGGGAAGTATTAAATTTTAGAGAAGAGTCTCATTAATCCTATCATCCGGAAGTCAATATCGAACTAGTGAGTCAATTTATAAATTAAGAAAGTGCTTAGCCTTAAGTGACTCAAGGAACAAAGGATTAACTTGGGTGTAGGATTTGTAGGATTAGTGTTTTGTGAAGTTCAATAGTTAGAGTGGAGTTAGAGATTGGAAATTTCAAATGCATAATTAAAGTTATATAGATTGTTAATGAACTTAATTTCTAGAGCCATATTGGACAGTTAGTAGAAAATAAAAGAAAACATGGAGATTGATCACGTTGAAGTGGTTAGGTATTTGAAGTGAAAATTGAGCAAATTTTTAGTTTGAGATAAGAATTAGCTTTGATGTTAGGTGTTTGAATTGATTCTTGGTGATGAAGACTTTGAAGTCCTCGAGTGAGTTAGCTGGAAGTCAAAGTTGATGATGACATAAGAATAGAGATTTAAGTTGCATAAACTATTATTGACGAATGTAATGATTTTGGGAGTATATACGTTTGAAGTTCGAAGGGTTAAGGAATACGGAGTTGAAGGGACTGTCATTTTTTGGAAACTCATAAAAACACTATGAGAGAATAAAGAGGTTATGGAGTTGGATGTATTAAGAAGGTTGAAGGACTGAGAAAAAAATTTGAAAAGAATTGAAGTTACGAAGCTTTTGAATGTAAAATGAGGTGTTAATAATGATGTTGAATGTTCAAATGAACTTGGAACAAAGTGAGAAACGAGTTGGAAAGCGACAAATTTTAATTTGTCAAGCAAACAAGAGCGTGCGCATGATACCCACATCATTTTAACACGAACCACCAAGCCTGTTTGGTAATTTTTGTACCTCATTATACCTTCTTCTCCTGTTTTATAACAAGTCAAAACTATGTAACTTTTTACATCTCATCAATTTTTTAGGGAGAAAATTTTTATAAGGTGGATAAAATGTAAGACCCAAAATTTTTGAAAATTTTATTATAAGCCAATACCAATTTAATTTATTCGTTAAAGACCTTAATTTTAGAAATTATATTATTAAATGTAATTAAATCAAGTTTTGATAAAATTTAGTTTTTGAATTAAATTAGGATTTTTATCTAATTCTGTAATAATTGGGTATTTTTCATAATTAAAAAATTTATAGTCTTAGTAATTGAAAACTAATTAGCAAATCAATAAATAAATAGTATTTAAAAAGTAATTATAAGGGATTAAATTAGGTTTTAAAGTACTACTATATCCTCTAATTTTACCAAAATACCTAAATTAACCCTAAAATTTCTTAGGCTTGAGTTACTGTAACCGCATGCGGTGTCTGATGGAATGGCTCCTGTGGGAGTAATCGATGTTGTGTTGTGGGCTGTGATTGTTTCTATCGCAATGTTATGGCGGAGCTTCTGTGGACGTTGTGATTGTTGCTACTATCAACTAAAAGGAAAGGGGATTTAATGCATTTAAATCTACAAATTACGGTTATTTGAGGTAGGGGCTTTTGCTTAAACTTATTTTATTTCACGAAATTGTCATAAATCAATATCGATGCAAAAAAGTATATTTTAGTGGACGTGTGAGTCTTATGGATCAGATTGGATTGCTTTGCAGGAATGGAATGAAATTGATACGGATGAAAAAGGGATTAAATACTCTAATAATAAAATTAATTAGTAACAATGCTTGAAACCTCTTGGTGGGTGGATTAGGACATGAAAAATTTGTTTGTTGCCCTAATGCGTGAAAAATTAATAACTCAAAGATAATTAAAGATAACAAGCCAAGAATATTCATGTTAAGAAGTTGTTTGGTATTTGAAATGGTTGAGAAGGGTGGAGAGTGATTTGATAAAGATGGAATCCTTAAAGGGTAAAAATATCCAAAATTTAGGGGAGGTTCTGCCGAAATTTAATAAGACTTGAATGAAATTGAATAATAAAGATAATAAGGATCGTTATGTTTATAAAGAATAGATATTTTGTGGAGTTTAAATTGATTAATTCTGATTGAAGGGTTATGACTTTTGGGTTTTGAATGAATTTAAAGTAAAGGGTGATTAAAAAAAGTTTAACATGGAGTTGAAATTAATTTGATAACTTTGTTATAATAAAATGAGTTTTTATTTGGCTGATTTGAATTGTGGACTTGTTCGGTGGCTTAACTTATTTGCTTGGATTAATAGCAAAAAGTGTATATAAGCAATTAAAGTTAACTTGAAAAGAAGTGTACTGATTAAAGAATTAAAAAGTTATTTAATCATCAATTTAAGAGTTTTGAGAATAGAAAGTGTGAGTATGTGGCCTATGTTACAATGGATTGACTCAAATTAAGGTTTTTGGGTGATTATTGTTAAAAGACAGATATTGTTGATGTCGGGCAATTGACTTTGAGTATGGAGTATCCAAAATTAATATTGAATTTAATGTTGGAGGAGTTGTTGAAGAATGAAAGATGGATTGGTTAGGCTTGAACTTGGATGGGCTATTAGGAAATGGGTTTAAAAAGAAAAGGTGTTGAGTAGTAAGAGTTTTGAATGTTGCAGAAAATGTGTGACTTGGTAATTTTAACTTGCTCAAAAATTTGATATTGATAAAAACTGAGAATATTTACTTTAAAATCGTCGACGAACAGAAGGGAAACAATTTTTGTAGAATGGGTTATTTGTGTTTGAAAAATGTATGTAGATTCTAGAAAAAATGCACCAGTGGCAGGTTTCGCGCATACGCACCTATCCCGAGTACGCATGATTGTTGATTCGCGTGTATGCACGATACCCGAATGCGCATTTTGCTGGGACAGAACCAAGTCCCACACGTACGCATGACCCCTTGTTTTAGCTGAAATGCTATTTTTGAATTATTTAACCTTTCTAGCGAGTTTGTAACCTTTTATAACCTCTATATGAAATTTCATAACCACTTTTAAATCTTTAAACGTATTGAGGGTAAATATAATAATTTGAATTAAGTAATTCTTAGATGAAAACTTGTTAAATGGTTATAGATATTATGGGGATAGTAGTTCGTCCTGCCCATGGTAAGGACGGTGGCTTTGTCCCGTTAACAAATTGATGAAGTTGAGTTTTTGAAGGATATATCATATATGAACCCAATCGTGTATTTTAAAGATTTAAGGAGTAAAAAATATAATTTTTGGCATGATGTGCGCCTAGTATATTATCATTAAAAATAAATAGGTCAAGATATGATTTTAGAAAGAAAATATGCTAATAAGTGAATTGAATTGTGACATTAATTGATTACCTGGCAATGATGGTGGTATAGTCCCGCTTGCTCAGTGCGTTGTTATTTTGTGGGGATGGTTGTTTTATTCTGCCCATGGTAATGATGGTGATTTTATCCCGCTCACAGCTTGAGGATAATATCCTTCTGATAAACATGAACATAATGAACTATAATTTTGATTGATAATTTTAGATTTGATTATGATCTTAGTTATGTTTGATTGTGATTATGATTGAAATATGATTATGAACTGGCAAAGATGGAGGTTTTGTCCCGCTTGCATGGTTGTGATTAAGATATGATTACTGAATTGGCAAGGATGTAGGTTTTGTCGTGCTTGCATTGTTGATGAGGCACCTGCACCGAGCAAGGATGGTGGTTTTATACCGCTTGCTCGTAGTTGCAGTGTGAACGTGGCAATGACAATACGTAACGCCCACTTGAGACTGTGAGTATGGCTCAGGGAGGATATACATAACGCTCACTTGAGACCAGAAGGATGATTCCCCATGAGAACGGCGATATGTAACGCTCATGGAAGGAATATTTTTTAAGATAGGGACGTCGATACATAACTCCTGTTTTAAGAATACTGTCGAGTGCGGGCAACCAACCAACACGTGAGCTCATAGCCTGCATGAGGGATAGGCATGCATCATACTGCATTTTTTGTATATTACTTGAAATTGTTTGTCTGTTTGCCTATTTGTTTATACATGTGTAATAGTAATATGTGTGATAGTGTGTTTGATTGTTTGTGATTGTGATTGCAATTGTTAGAACAGAAAAAATAGAAAAAGATAATTCAAGAAAGAGAGTGGGGCAGAAAATCTGGTTAGAGATAGAAAAGAATATAACCCATGATCGAAAATAAAAAAAGTAAACAGCAGTGAATTAAATTGGAGAATTATGAGAATAGAACAGTTTAGAGAAGAAATAGTATTGAGAAATGAATGATATTTAAATCCTAAAAATTGGAAAGACAAATAAAATTTTCAAGAGAAAGGTTCATAAGACAAGCATTGATTACTACTGTAAAACAAATTTTATTTTACATATCTTTCTATAACAATTTTAAAACCCCCTACTAAGACCGTGTGCTTTAGTTCTCAAACCCTACATCCAATATTTTCAAGAAATGGACAAGGAAGGATCTAAGGATTTTGTTGAGCATTGGATGTTTATTTATGTACATCTAGTTATTATTTTCCATCGCCTTTATTATTGTTATAATTTTGTACAGAAGGATAGGAATTATTTGTTATATGTATACCAATATGTATATTTAAAGTGTACTTGATGTATTTTATTCATGTCAATTGATGTATATGTTGGATTATAGTAATTATTGATTTTATTGAGATAAATGGAAGATGTGTGTGTATGTGTGTGTATTCGGAAAAAAAATGTCTTTCCTTTTAAGCTTGCTTTTTAAAAATCTCCTAAAATACGTAAATAGATAATACAGGGAACTCACGTAGTAAGGTGATATCATTAGCAATATCATGACTTAAGCATGATATTCTCATAGTAAGGGTGTTACATTAGTCCAACGCCCCCAAGGCAAGACAAAGTAGTGAGGAACGCCACCACTAAGGGCATGCAATGCCCCTCCAAGACAAGGCAGCTAGCGTACAACACCATTACAGGCGTGCAACGCCTTCAAAGGAATTTTAAAGCTGGCGTGTAACGCACTTAGTGGCCTGTAACGCCTCAATGAAAAAAGAGAAGTGGCGTGTAATGCCATCCACGGCGTGTAACACCTTAGAGCCATGGGAGCCGTGCAGAGTTAATATGCCACGCCAAACCCAGGCCTTCAACGCCCCCAAACCCATGTGCCATTGATGCACAGAAACTTGTCTCTCAACAAATTTCCCTTCGGCAAGTATACCGAATTGTCGTCAAGTAAAAACTCACAGAAGAGTGAGGTCGAATCCCACAGGGATTGATTGGTCAAGCAACTTTAATTAGAGGAATGTTCTAGTTGAGCTAAGCAGAAATTGAGTTGAGAATTGCAGAAAATTAAATGTCGGGAAAGTAAATTGTTGAAAATAAATTGCAAAATCTTAAATGGGGATTTGGGGAGATGAACATAAAAATAAATGGCAGAATGTAAAGAGAATGGGTAAGATCAGAAATGGGGGATTCATTGGGCTTAGGAGATGTTGCATTCTCCGGATCAAGTTCATTCTCATCTCTTCCTCAATCAATGCATTCATTGATCTCCTTGGCAATCTTAGGTGATTGGATCCCAATTCCTTGGCAACCCAATCTCTCTAAGCTTAAACAATTGCCCAATTCCTTAATTTAATTTCTCATGGGAAGAGATGAAATATGATCACTGATTATACCACGTGTATTTCTAAATCAAAGTGTTGGGAGGATTATATGTCACTATATCCGTCCAAACCCCAATTTGGTTCAACATGAGAAAGCATTTCTAGCATGATCTCCTCATCCCTTTTCTAAGGCTCAGAGGAGATCCAATTATGGAGAGTTTCTTTTCCAAGACAACTAACCAATTGATTTAAGATCAAAAGCTTTCTAGTAAATCAAGAGAAAAGAAAGAAGAAGAAGAAGAATGAAAACTATAATTGATCCATCAAATTACCACAAAGCTCTCTAACCCAATGAAAAGGGGTTTAGTTGTTCATAGCTCTGGAAATGGAAAATGATAGAGAAGAGTACATTCTAAAGTAAACTAGAAATTGCAGGAAAAGTAAATATACAGAGTGTAGTTCTCCAAAATGCCCCGCCTCTCTAGTTCAAAACTAGTCCTATATATACTACTCTTCTTGATCTTCTAGTCAGCTCTTTATGTCTTGAATATGGGTCTTTGATCTTGAGTTGAAGCAGTTATAATCTTCAGTGAGCTCAGCTTTGCTTGCAGAAAAAGTGTAAGTCAGGCATGGGAGGACATTAGTTAGGACGTTGGTGGTATTAACGTTAAGTGAAAATGTGGGTTTGAGAACGTTAGTGACGATAACAACCTTTTTCACTAACGCTCCAAACCAAATTGATCCATATTAACTTCAACATTAGTGGCACTAATGTGATTACTAACATTGCCTCTTAGTCCTTCGCAGACGTTATTGGCATTCACCTTTACCAATAACATTGCTTCTTAGTCTTTCGCAAACGTTATTGGCATTCACCTTTACCAATAACGTTGCTCCTTGCTTCTCTTCCCCACGTTAGTGATCCAAGTTAGTGTAACTAACATGGCCCTTAACGTGGGCAAGCCCAAGCTTCGAGAGCATTAGTGACACTTACCTTTTGTCACTAACGCTTCAAACGCCCCTTCTTCCCATGTTAGTGCCTCACGTTAATGGTATTAACGTGACCACTAACATGGTGGTACTTTCCATCTCCAACGTTAGTGACAAAGATGAGTGTCACTAACGTTGGCCTATCATTCCTTGCTCCACGTTACCCTTCACGTTAGTGGTCTTAACGTGACCACTAACGTAGGCAATATTGGCTTAGTCCAACGTTAGTGACAAAGGTGAGTGTCACTAACGTTGGCAATTTCTTTCTCCTTCCACGTTAAAGTTCATGTTAATTGGATTAACGTGACTCTTAACGTGGCTAAGTGTGCCCTTTTAGAACGTTAGTGGTGTTCACCTTTACCACTAACGTTGGAGCTCCCCTTTCCTTTCCACGTTAGCTCCCACATTAATGTGATTAACGTGGCAACTAACGTGGGCTATGATGGACATTATTGGCAATCACTTTTTCCATTAACGCTGCAAACTTACTCCCATTCCATGTTAGTGGTCACGTTAGTTAGACTAACGTGGCTGCTAACGTGGCTCTTCCTTGCTTTCTTTGTCCTGAAATCAAGCAAATAAAGTGCATCAAAGCTTGGTTCTTAATCATGAGACCATGCATCATCCATTTTATCATTCAATTCATGCAAAATTCTCATAAAATCATGTAAAGTTCACAATGTTTGCTTGAATTAAGGTGTAAGTGTATATTTACCCAAAACTTGCTTATTTACTAAGAAAATGCATGAAACTACCCTAAAACAGTAAAGAAAAGGTCAGTGAAACTGGCCAAGATGCCCTGGCATCACAACACCAAACTTAAAGCTTGATTGTCCCTAAGCAAGTACCAAAGCATAAGAATGATGAATGAACGAACAAGAGAAACAAGTTCTTATTATAGAAGTCAACTTCTTGGCTTATAAGGTTTCATGCATAGCAACTTAAGTTCATTCCTTTACTGGTTTTCAGGTCCTTATCATGCTCTTGAATACTTTCTTGATTGCATCCTATGAGATCCTTATTCATTGATCCCCCCCTTCCTTTCCAGGGTTTATTGTCCTCTTAGGCTAAATGCTCTGTGAGGGGGCGACTCTTTAAGATAAGCTTTCAGTCAACACTCCCGAACTAGTTGGTTCAAAGTGCTAGGTGTTAAGACACCCCTAAGGACCTACTCCCTCAAGTCTCTCTCCCCCATACATGCACACCACAGGCATATGGTTTGTTACTTTCTTTCTTGAGACCTTGGTGTCCAGCACCTCTTTGGGTTACTAAGTGCTCTGTAGCAAAGGTTGCTCTTGATAATGGACTTTTAGCTGATAATCCCGGGTTAGTTAACCCAAGTTACCAAGTGATAAGGCACCCCTGAGAGCTTATTCATCTAAGCATATCCCTTGCACAGGAGCACCACAGACACATGCCTCAAGATTCAAACCCTTGGTGCCTAGCCTTATTTCTTATTAATTTTCTTTCTCTTTCAAACTCTCATTGTTCTTTTTCTTCTTCTTATTAGGATCTTGTTGTTGGCTAATCTCAATAAGATGTACTTCAACCATGTGATTTAGAGCATATAGTTGCCTATATACCTTGTTGGTAAACCAACTTAGCTAATCAATTACCATACCACAAACATTGAGAACTTACTTCACAAGATAAACCCCACTCTTGTTTTTCATAACATTTTCTTTTATTTAACTCAAAGGACAAGAATACATGTAAGCAAGATGAAAATGAAAGCCAAGGACTTAGACCAACACACTTAGACCTAAGCAATGAAATCTTAAAGGCAGAATTGAAAATTCCTAAGCTACTATGGAAGCATGTTCTATTTCATACATGATTTTTCTTATTTAAACTAAAAAAAGATAGAATGAAGAGGGAACTCCACCACCTTTTACTTCTGGGGATGCTCAAGCTCTCTCTCTTGTTTGTCCTCTTTGTGTCCACTTGCACTTCCCTGTATCCGTGTCATTCTGGCTCTTTTCCAATCTTCCAGTGCCTTCCTTACTGATTTATGACTCTTTTCGGCTCTTTCTCGTTCTTCTCATGCTAATTCATCCTTTACATCCTCATATCTTGTGATCCCATGGTGTAATACAGGTAGTTTTCCGACTAAGTATCCAAGCCTAGCTTGAGTGTTTACATGATATCCAGTCTCACTCATATAGACTCTTTCTGAGAACGCTCTGTATTCATCGAAAAGATCTGCCTGTTCACTTTTTTTCTATGCATCTCATGAATGTGTACACCTTGATGTGCTTGGATGTTGATTAGCTTTTAGATGGCTTCTTGTTGTTGATTTTGCTTTTGGTTCAACCTGTGGAAGAATTCACCCCCACTGTCTCCCTTGTTCCAGTTACTACTCCATCAATTGCTTTTGCCACTCCCCTTGTTGATTCATCCATCTAGAGAATGATTCTTCTTGGCAATCCATCATTTGCAGTTGAAGCTCCTTCTGTGCCCCTTGATTCTCCATGTATTGCCTAGACAAGCCATCAATAGCTTCTTGTAATTGGTGCATGTCTAAAGTGGTTGGGGCTTGCTCCTCTAAATTTTGTCCTTCTTCAACTTGATGCGCTGGCCTCTTTCTTAGTCTTCGTTGAGGTAGGGGAGGTGCAACAGCATGCATCTGTCAAAAAGTAATTGGGATGCCGACTTTTATCCACTCAGGGTTTCCATCTTCGAACACCACCCCAGCCTTTGCGCACAGACGAAAAATGGTGCTGGGGTAGCCTAACCTTCCTCCAGAATCACTTTTCTCAACGAACTTCCGAATGCCCTGAGCTATGAGTTCATGAACCTTGATCTTTCCCCCTTTGAGTATACATTGTACCATTGTTGCTCTCTTACGGTTTACCTTTGAGTTGTTTCCGGCGGGAAAGATGGATCTCCTTACAATTTCGAACCACCCCTTTGCTTCAGGGGTGAGATCCTCTCTCTTAATGAATTTGGGCTTCCTATGGGAATCTCTTACCCAATCCGCTCCTGGTATGCAGATATCTTTCACAATCTGGTCATAATTAGGACTGCTATCTATTCTAGATTGATAGCTCTCTTCTGCGAATGGTATGGTTCATAGCTTTAACACCCTCATGATGTTCATGGGACTAAAATCCACCGTTTCCCCCCTTACAAAGCTTATGTAGGATTCATCTACCCTATCATACCTGACCGCATTTGCATAAAACTCTCTTACAAGAGTTGCGTTTACTCTTGTGACCGGATCAGTGAGGAGCTCCTATCTTCTCTTTTCCACCTTCTCTGTGATTTTGGGGCACTCAGTTTTCATGACTTGAAAGCCTAGCTCATATATGATCTCTTTATCAGACATCCACCCAAATTATAATGCATGGTGAAAGGTTCTAAATTTCTTCTCATCAAAAGGGGGTTGCTCCATAGGCTCCTTCTCTTTTCTTCTTTTAGAGCTCGACGATGCCATGAGTAACCTTTGATTTTGAATTTGTAGAAGTATGGATGGTTGAAGCTTAAAAGATGTAGCTATGAGAGTGTGTGAGAAAGCTTTTGATGGGAGAAGAAGTGTTGAGTGTGTATTTCGAAAGTGAGGAATTGGAATGGAAGGGTGTTAAGTGAAGTGGTATATATATATAGGAGAATGGTGGGTGATTGAAGGGTGTGGATTGATGGTACAACTTAATAGTGGACGGTTGGGGTTTGGCATTAGATGCGCACAAGGATCACTACTTTTATGAGGTTCTTAGTTCAGTCTCTAGGATATCCTTCTTCCAATGTTGCATGGCAACACTTCCCAAGGCACTCCCCTTGAAGACATGTGTGTAGCCCTTTTTGTGAAGTGGCCAAGCCCCCTTCCTTTGGTTGTCCCATCAGTTGCCTCCAATATTCCCTTCAATTCCCTTGCAAGACAAAAGAAGAGAGAGATTAGTTTGAATTGTGGCAGAAAAATAAGAATGGAAGGCTAACTACTTTTTTTATTTTTGCTTTTGACTAACTAAGTGCCATTCATGAATACAAACCAACTGACCAGTTAAGTGTTCATGCATGAAACATTAGTGACACCAAACTTAGTTTGTGAGCATGTGGTGTAAAAAGATTTGGTTAGGCTCTAACACTGACATGGTATGAATTGTGTATGTGCTCTCTTAGTGTGCCCTGGACACCAAACTTGTTGTTCACTATATGTTGTATACAAAAATTCATCTAAGTGTTTGTTGAAATTGATTTGGAATTCATGAACTTGCTTTATTAACTACTATTAAAGATTTAAAGGAAAGGATATAAAACATGGGTTGCCTCCCATGAAGCGCTTCTTTAACGTTATTAGCTTGACGGTTGTCCTTTGTCAAGGTGGTTGGTAATGCTTCAAATCTTCCCCTCTTGTAGTAAATCTGTCTCCATTGGCTTTATTAAGAAGCTCCAAATGTTCTAAAGAAAGAATTTTGCTGATGGTGTACACTTGAGGCAGCTGAGATGGGATGTGGGGAGATGAGGTGGGATAGGTGGAAAATAAGCAGAGATCACTTCATCTCCTGGAGAGAAATCCTCTATAGGGATCTTGTTGTTCCTCCATCCCCTTAGGGCCTTTTTCCTTGTTTCCCTTGATGTTGCCTTGCTCCTTGTGGTTTCTTTTTCTAGGAAGATTTTGTTGCTGGTCTCATATGACTCTAGTGGGTCTAGCTCCTCTTGGGTTATGCTTGACTGTTGTTCCTTCTGACCACATTGCTCGTCACCCAGAGGGATTCTTAGGTGTATTATTTGTGCTTCCGTGCTTGTCTCTTCCATCAGTGCCTTATTATGCTCTTTCCTTGATTCTTTGTTTTCTTGATCTGCTTCTTGTGAGGGTTTGAAGACATTGAAGGTGAGTTGTTCATCATGTATCCTCAATATTAGCTCTCCTCGCTCCACATCTATAAGCGCCTTGGCTGTGGCTAAGAATGGTCTCCCTAGGATGATGGAATGGATGTGATTCTCTTCCATCTCCAAGATAACAAAGTCTGTGGGAAGGAAGTAGTTCCCAACCTTCACTAACACGTTTTCAACCACTCCTATTGCCTATTTTTGAGTTTTGTCAGCCAATTTGATGATTACATCCGTGGGTGTTAGCTCATTGATTTGAAGCTTTTTCATAAGGGATGACATTAGGTTGATGCTTGCTCCCAGGTCACAGAGTCCCTTATCAATCATTATTTTTCCTATAGCACAGGGGATGTAAAAACTCCCTGGGTCCTTCCTTTTTGTAGGTAGCTCTATTTGAATGAGAGCACTGCACTCCTTATTCATCACTATTGTTTGCCAACCCTTCAGTGAACTTTTTTTGGCCAGCAGCTCCTTTATGTACTTGATGTATGAGGGCATCTGCTGGAGAGCCTTAATGAACGGTATGTTTACATGAAGAGATGCAAACATGTCGAGGAACCTTGAATACACTCTCCTTCCTACACCACCCTTGAGCCTTTAGGGAAAAGGTGCATATGGGTTTAGAGTCTCCTCTTTTTTTAGCTCCTTCCTATGTGTGGGATTGGGTGCTTGATTTCTCTCTTCATGCTTTTCCTTTGGATTGTCTTGGAAGTGTTCTATTTGTGTGTTTACTCCTTCCACACTCCTATCATCACTTATAGTGATCATCTTGCATTCTTCCCATCTTACTTTCTTTGTTTCTCCTCTTGGGTTCTTCTCTGTGTCACTTGGGAAACTATCAGTAGGCTTGGGAATCTATTGAGATAGATATCCCACTTGGGACTCTAGCCTCTTGATGGTGTTTCCCTGGTTTTTGATATTGGCTCGCACTTCATCCTTGAACACTCTGTTGTCTTGGACTTCCTTACATATACCTTCAAGTAGAGTCTCAATTCTAGAGAGTCTATCTTCAGGTGGTGATGGTGGGTTGAGGTAAGGAGGTTGATAGTGGTCATGTTAGTTTTGATATGGATGTTGAGAAGGGTGGTTAGGTGGGTGTTGGTATGGTCTCTGTGTTGAGTGTTGGTAGGTTGCATTGTTGTTGGGATTGTGGTTGTGGCGTCTATGGTCTTGGCCTTGGTCTTGTTGATTTTCCCACCCAAAATTAGGGTGGTTCTTCCAACCAGAATTATATGTTTTGGAGTATGGATCATGGGTCTGCCTGGATGAGTTCCCAACATTGTTGGCTTGTTCTCAGTCACCTTCTTCTCCAATATTCACTCCTTCTTGAGCTGGTGATGAAGTGGTGACTGCTGTAACTTGGTTCTCTTTCATCTTCTTGGTAAGATCAGCTAACTGCTTGGTGATTACCTTGTTTTGAGCCAGTAGTGCATCCATATGGTTCAGCTCCATCACTCCTCGAGTGTTGCTCCTTTCAGAAGCATAGAAGTAGTCATTCTCAGCTACAATCTCAATGACATCTATGGCTTCTTCAACGGTTTTCTTCTTGTTTAGATACCCCCCTGATGAATGGTCTACGGCCTTCTTTGATTCGGAAGAAAGACTTTCATAGAAAATGTGCAGTTGAACCCATTCGTTGAACATGTCTGGTGGGAACCTTCTTGTTAAGTCCTTAAATCTCTCCCATGCCTCATAGAAAGTTTCACCATCTTGTTGCCTGAAGGTTTGTACCTCAGCTCTCAACCTGTTGATTCTTTGAGGAGGGTAGAATCTCGCCAAGAATTTGTTCACTACATCTTCCTAATTTGTTAAACTCTCCTTTGAAAAAGATTCCAGCCATTTAGATGCTTTGTCCTTGAGTAAAAAGGGGAACAAAAGCAATCTATAGGCATCAGGATGAACATCATTAGACTTCACAGTGTCACACATTCTTTGGAAGGTGATTAGATGTTGATTGGGGTCTTCTTGGGCACTTCCTCTAAATGAACAGTTGTTCTGAACAAGGGTGATGAGCTGGGATTTTAATTCAAACTTATTGGCATGTATGGTTGGATTTTGAATGCTACTTTCGCAATTTCCTGGGTTTGGGTTGATGTGTGAGCCTAGAACCCTTCTTTCTGGCCCAGCATGATTCACAGAGCCTTCTATGGCATGGTTGTGAGCTTCTCCTTCGTGGTTGTTTTCCAGGTTCTCCTCCATGTTTGTTTCAAAGTACTCCTCCTCTTCCTCAGCACCAACAACTCTTTTCCCTCTTGCTTCCCTCTTTTTTCTAAGGAAAGTCCTCTCAGGATTAGAATCAAAGGAAGTTGAAGCTCTGCTTCTTCTCCCTATCATACAACTAAAAAAGCACATAGCAAGAAAGAAAATGAAGAAATTATTCTTGTTAGAGTGGCTATTAGTGCGAGTGGTGCAAATTATCAAACAGTTAGTGAATTAGTGAACAAAATTGTAAATAACAATAAAAAAAGAAAACAAAGAGGGGAGAGGGGAGAAGGGAAGAAAATAACTGAAACTGAAGGTAAATGACTAGATAAAATAAACAAGCAAAATAAAAATGCTCAATCTAGTAATCTTCCAACTTAAACATTGTCGATACAAAATCAATCCCCGGCCACGGCGCCATAAACTTGATGCACGGAAACTTGTCTCTCAACAAATTTTTCTTCGGCAAGTATGCCGAATTATCATCAAGTAAAAACTCACATTAGAGTGAGGTCGAATCCCACAGGGATTGATTGGTCAAGCAATTTTAATTAGAGGAATATTCTAGTTGAGCTAAGCAAAAATTGAGTTGAAAATTGCAGAAAATTAAATGGTGGGAAAGTAAATTGCTGAAAGTAAATTACAATCTTAAATAGGGATTTGGGGAGATGAACATAAAAATAAATGGCAGAATGTAAAGAGAATGGGTAAGATCAGAAATGGGGGATTCATTGGGCTTAGGAGATGTTGCATTCTCCAGATCAAGTTCATTCTCATCTCTTCCTCAATCAATGCAATCATTGATCTCCTTGGCAATCTTAGGTGATTGGATCCCAATTCCTTGGCAACCCAATCTCTCTAAGCTTGAACAATTACCCAATTCCTTGATTTAATTGCTCATGGGAAGATATGAAGTATGGTCACTGATTATACCAAATGTATTTCCAAATCAAAGTGTTATAAGGATTATATGTCACTATATCCGTCCAAACCCCAATTTGGTCCAACATGAGAAAGCATTTCTAGCATGATCTCCTCATCCCTTTTCCAAGGCTCATAAGAGATGCAATTATGGAGAGTTTCTTTTCCGAGACAACTAACCAATTAATTTAAGATCGAAAGCTTTATAGTAAATCAAGAGAAAAGAAAGAAGAAGAAGAATGAAAACTATAATTGGTCCATCAAATTACAACAGAGCTCCCTAACCCAATGAAAAGGGGTTTAGTTGTTCATAGCTCTGGAAATGGAAAATGATAAAGAAGAGTACATTCTAAAGTAAACTAGAAATTGCAAGAAAAGTAAATATACAGAGTGTAGTTCTCCAAAATTCCCCGCCTCTCTAGTTCAAAACTACTCCTAAATATACTACTCTTATTAATCTTCTAGTCAGCTCTTCAAGTCTTGGATATGGGCCTTTGATCTTGAGTTGAAGCAGTTACAATCTTCAGTGGGCTCAGCTTTGTTTGTAGAAAAAGTGTGAGTCAGGCACGGGTGGACGTTAGTTAGGACGTTATTGGTGTTAATGTTAAGTGAAAATGTGGGTTCGAGAACGTTAGTGACGATAACCTTTTTCACTAACGCTCCAAACCAAATTGATCCACGTTAACTTCGACATTAGTGGCACTAACGTGACCACTAACGTTGCCTCTTAGTCCTTCGCAAACGTTATTGGCATTCACCTTTACCAATAACGTTGCTTCTCATTCTTTCACAAACATTATTCGCATTCACCTTTACCAATAACGTTGCTCATTGCTTTTCTTCCCCACGTTAGTGATCCATGTTAGTGTAACTAACGTGGCCCTTAACGTGGGCATGCCCAAGCTTCGATTGCATTAGTGACACTTACCTTTGTCACTAACGCTTCAAATGCCCATTCTTCCCACGTTAGTGCCTCACGTTAATGGTATTAACGTGACCACTAACATGGTGGTACTTGCCATCTCCAACGTTAGTGACAAAGGTGAGTGTCACTAACATTGGCCTATCATTCCTTGCTCCACGCTACCCTTCATGTTAGTGGTCTTATCGTGACCACTAACGTAGGCAATATTGGCTTAGTCCAACGTTAGTGACAAAGGTGAGTGTCACTAACGTTTGCGATTTCTTTCTCCTTCCACGTTAGAGTTCACGTTAATTGGATTAACATGACTCTTAACGTTGCTAAGTGTGACCTTTTGGAACGTTGGTGGTGTTCACCTTTACCACTAACATTGGAGCTCCCTTTTCCTTTCCACGTTAGCTCCCACGTTAATGTAACTAACGTGGCAACTCACGTGGGTTATGATGGCTTTTGAAGGCGTTATTGGCAATCACTTTTTCCATTAACGCTGCAAACTTACTCCCATTCCACGTTAGTGGTCACGTTAGTTAGACTAACGTGGTTGCTAACGTGGCTCTTCCTTGCTTCCTTTGTCCTGAAATCAAGCAAATAAAGTGCATCAAAGCTTGGTTCTTAATCATGAGACCATGCAATATCCATTTTATCATTCAATTCCTGCATAATTCTCATGAAATCATGTAAAGTTCACAATGTTTGCTTGAATCAAGGTGTAAGTGTATATTTACCCAAAACTTGCTTATTTACTAAGAAAATGCATGAAACTACTCTAAAACAGTAAAGAAAAGGTCAGTGAAACTGGCCAAGATGCCCTGGCATCAGCCATGCCACAAGCGCAATTGCAACACTAATTAGAGCCCACTCTCCCAGAGGTGTACATTTGGTTAAGATTGAGAAGAGTTTGTTAAGTTAGGATTTGATTTGATTTGGCTTTAATTAGGATTTGAATTATTGTTATTAATTATCTTATTTTTAAAAGATAAAATAAGATTTAGTTTGAATTTGAAGTTTCGATAAACCTAGGATATAAATAAGTGAATATTATTCACAAGATAGGAACGGAACCCTAGCTACATCCTTTCATCTTTGTTTTTTTCATCTTTTTCTATGAGTCACTAATTTCTTTGTTAAGGGGTTAGGAGCTCTGTTTATATTTTCATGGATTATTAATCTAAGTTTTATTTTATTTTAAGATTATTCATTGATCTATTTTTAAGATTCAATTCTCGTTCTTCATTTTTTAAATGTTAGAAGTATTGGAAAATATTTTAATTCTGTTCTAAATTCTGTTTATTTCTTTGAAAAATTCAATAGTGGAATTAAAGCTTGAAAACTCTTTCTCATGATTTTTTTCACTAGGAATAGTATTTTAAAGAGTGTGCAAAGTTGTTTTTCTCATAATTCTCAATTGTTTAGGACTAGTTTAAATATGTGTCATATAATTTGACATGGAACTACTTTTGAATCTTATTTGAAACTAAATCAGATTTGTGGTAAACCTCTTTTCTTAATCTGTTGACCAAGAAATTGGTGATTAGTCAATTAAAGATAAATTGAATTTCCAAAAAATTGGAATTTAATTATTTATGATTTGTTGTGAAAAGACCTTGCATGCCTTAAAATAGATAAACACAAGGTTTAATCTTCCTGGAAAATAAATATCTCCGAAACCCTTGACGTTCTCAATCACTATTTTCTCTTAATTAATTGCACATTCATTACTGCCTTCTTAAGCATTCAAGCATTCAAAGTTCCAAGCAAGACACACTCTCTACACTCATTAATCCAAGTTTAATCGATTTAATTAGCGATTCAATCCAACATTTTCTTGCTCAATCCTTTGATTCTCGTGGGAATGATATTCACTCATCGTGGTATTACTTGAACGATCTGGTGCACTTGCCAGTATCCGTGAGCATTAGTTTCTCACTCATCAAATTTTTGGCACCATTGCCGGGGATTAATTGAGATTGACAACATACATTTAGTTAAATCACTAAATTAAACCTTTGTTTTATTTTACGTTATTCTTTTTATTTTCTTTTTATTATTCTATTTCAATTTCTTTATCTTTCTGTATATTCTGCACGGTGCATTTTATTCTATTTGGTGTTTGTGTATAAGGAAGCAATGGATACTATGAATATAATTCTCACACTCAATGACTGCATATTTCAACAAGTCTCCTTACTAACAGCACAAATAGAACAATTGCAAGCCACACAAGCCCCTAACTGTGATTCTATGGAGGAGCACACAAGAACAGCAGGTGTGAACTATATCATCCTATCACTGAACAAGCCAACGACTTGGAATATTTTTCAAGGCCACGGAGTAATCCATACGACCCTAGACAGAGGAATTATCCTGATGATGGTTGGGCTAACCAAGGACGAGGGTACTCTAACATCTTTCACCAACAGCAAGTGGACCCAATACAATTCCAAATTTCCATTAAGCTTCCTGTAGAGAGATTGTCTCAATCCACTGATGAGTTTGTTCAACAAACCCAAGATTTCATGCGAGAGACAAAAATAAACTTCAAAAATCATGGAATTTCCATCAAGAATTCAGAAATCCAAGTGGAGCGAATTGCCAAGAAATTAGCAAAGAAGCAAAAGAATTCCCTTCCCAGTAAGGCAATCAATGCAAGGGATCTAGAAAAATGTATGAAGGTTGACCTAATTGACCTAATAGAACAAGAGGTTATTAAGGTAGAATCTCTCATCAACTCTCTAGAAAAGCCTCAACATTCACTCTTGGAAGCAAAAAAAGATTTGAATGAAGTGAACGCAGCTGAACCCCTAAAATTGGAGTTAAAACTCTTACCTCTAACTCTCAAATATGCATTCCTTGAAACTAGTGATACTTATCTAGTGATTATAAATTCATATTTAAGCAGTTAGAAGAGGAAGGGTTACTTAACGTGCTGAGTGATCATAAGAATGCTATTGGGTGGACCATCAGTGACTTAAAGGGAATAAGCCTTACTATGTGCATGCACAAAATTCTATTGGAGGATAATTCTAAATCTTTGGTGCAAGCATAAAGAAGACTTAATCCAGTAACGAAGCAAGTTGTACACAAAGAGGTAATGAAGCTGTGGGACGCATGGATCATCTATCCCATATCTAACAGTCCTTGGGTAAGCCTAGTGCAAGTTGTGTGATGAGCGGATAATTTATACGCTTTTTGGCATTGTTTTTAGGTAGTTTTTAATAAGTTCAAGCTACTTTTAGGGATGTTTTCATTAGTTTTTATGTTAAATTCACATTTCTGGACTTCACTATGAGTTCGTGTGTTTTTCTGTGATTTCAGGTAATTTCTGGCTGAAATTGAGGGACTTGAGCAAAACTCTGATAGGAGGCTGACAAAGGACTGCTGATGCTGTTGGAATCTGACCTCCCTGCACTCGAAATGGATTTTTTGGAGCTACAGAACTCCAAATGGCGCGATCACAACGGCGTTGGAAAGTAGACATCCAGAGCACGTATAAATAAAGTCCATACTTTATTCGGAAATTGACGACGTAACTTGGCGTTGAATGCCAAGTACATGCTGCTGTCTGGAGTTAAACGCCAGAAAAACGTCATGATCCGGAGTTGAACGCCCAAAACACGTCATAACTCGGAGTTCAACTTTGAACGCCCAAAACACGTTATAACTTGGAGTTCAACTCCAAGAAAAGCCTCATCTCGTGGATAGATCAACCTTAGCCCAAAGATACACCAATTGGGCCCCGGAAGTGGATTTATGCATCAATTACTTACTCATGTAAACCCTAGTAGCTAGTTTAGTATAAATAAGACTTTTTACTAGTGTTTTAGAATCTTTTGACCATTCGGTCTTTTGATCACCTTCATGGGGGCTGGCCATTCGGCCATGCCTGAACCTTTCACTTATGTATTTTCAACGGTGGAGTTTCTACA
>NC_029781.3:24741561-24744305 GCF_000817695.3 Arachis duranensis
ACTCATCATCATTCTCACCTATGAACGCGTGTGACTGACAACCACTTCCGTTCTACTCTAGGCCGGACGCAAATCTCTTAGATTCCCCAATAGAATCTTCGTGATATAAGTTAGATAGATGGCGGCATTCATGGGGATCCGAAAAGTCTAACCTTGTCTGTGGTATTCCGAGTAGGATTCCGGTATTGAATGAAGAAGGATTGGATGAAAGCAATAAGAAAGTAGAGATTCGAAAGGATTCTAGCATCTCCACACGCCTATCTGAAATTCCCACTATTGATTTACATAAGTATTTCTATCCCTTTCTATTTTCTATTTATTATTAATTTTCGAAATCCATAACCATTTAATCTGCCTAACTGAGATTTACAAGGTGACCATAGCTTGCTTCATACCAACAATCTCTGTGGGATCGACCCTTACTCACGTAAGGTTTATTACTTGGACGACCCAGTACACTTGCTGGTTAGTTGAACGAGATTGTGGAAAGAAAGTGCTGAGTTAATGTTTTTATGCACATGCCAAAGAGCCATTATTGTTGATCACAATTTTGTCCACCAAGTTTTTGGCGCCGTCGCCGGGGATTGTTCGAGTATGGACAACTAACGGTTCATCTTGTTGCTCAGATTAGGTAATTTTCTTTTCAAAATTTTTTCAAAAAAAATCGTTTTCAAAATTTTCTTTTCTTTTTCGTTTTTCCAAAAATATTTTCGAAAAAATTTAATAATAATTCAAAAAAAATCATAAAATCATAAAAATCAAAAATATTTTATGTTTCTTGTTTGAGTCTTGAGTCAATTTTTAAGTTTGGTGTCAATTGCATGCTTTAAAAATTTTTCTTGCATTTTTCGAAAATTCCATGCTTTCATGGTGTTCTTCATGATCTTCAAGTTTTTCTTGACAAGTCTTCTTGTTTGATCTTGATGTTTTCTTGCTTTGTGTTGTTTGTTGTTTTTCATATGCATTTTTTGTTTGTTAGAGTCCATGCATTAAAGATTTCTAAGTTTGGTGTCTTGCATGTTTTCTTTGCATCAAAAATTTTTCAAAAATATGTTCTTGATGTTCATCATGATCTTCAAAGTGTTCTTGGAGTTCATCTTGACATTCATAGTGTTCTTGCATGCATCATGTGTTTTGATCCAAAATTTTCATATTTTGGGTCATTTTTTCATTATGTGTTTTAATCCAAAATTTTTATGTTTTGGGTCATAATTGTGTTTTTTTCTCTCATAATTAAAAATTCAAAAAAAAAATAAAAAATATCTTTTCCTTCTTTTTCTCATAATTTTCGAAAATTTGAGTTGACTTAGTCAAAAATTTTTAAAATTAGTTATTTCTTACAAGTCAAGTCAAATTTTCAAAATTTAAAAATCTTATCTTTTCAAAATATTTTTCAAAAAATCATATCTTTTCCAATTTTTCCTCTTTTTCGAAAATTTCAAAAATCTTTTTCAAAATATTTTCAAAATCGTTTTCTTATCTTTATATCAAATTTTCAAAAATTAGCTAATAATTAATGTGAATGATTAAAAAATTTGAAGTTTGTTACTTTCTTGTTAAGAAAGGTTCAATCTTTAAATTCTAGAATCATATTTTGTAGTTACTTGTTAGTCAAATAATCATTTTTAATTTTGAAAATTAAATCTTTTTCAAACATATCTTTTTATCACATCTTCTTATCTTATCTTTTTATCATATCTTTTTCAAAATTTGATTTTAAAATATCTTTTCTATCTTCCTATCTTCTTATCTTTTTAAAATTTAAAACTTCAAATCTTTTTCAATCAACCAACTAACTTTTTGTTTGTTTCTTATCTTTTTCAAAACCAACTAACTACTTCTCCCTCCTTAATTTCGAAAATATCTCATCTCTTTTTCAAAAATTATTTTTTGTTTTAAATTTTAATTTTAATCTTATCTTATCTCTAATTTTCGAAAATTACTAACACCTTTATAAAATTATTTTCGAATTCTCCCTCTCTTTTCTTATTCTATTTAATTAATTATTTACTAACACTTCTCTTCACCTCTCTTCATCCAAATATCTGAACCCATTCTTCTTTACTCTCCTCCCCTTTTTTCTTCTACTAACATAAAGGAATCTCTATACTGTGACATAGAGGATTCCTCTTCTTTTCTTGTTTTCTTCTCTCTCATATGAGCAGGAACAAGGATTTCTTGTTTTTTTCTCTTTCATATGAGCAGGAACAAGGAAAAAGGCACTTTTGTTGAAATTGATCCTGAACCTGAAAGGACTCTGAAGAGGAAACTAAGAGAAAACAAAAGCTTCCACCTCTGAGTCATGGGAGATGGAGAGATTCATCTCAAGGGTCCATAGCCAGTAGAAGAGCATTTTACTGCACATCAAGAGAGCATGAGAAATTCCCTCTTTAAGAAATCCCTGAGATACCTCAGGGGATACATGTTCCTCCACATAATTATTGGAAGCAACTAAGGATAGGAACACCAAAATCACTAGGGATCATGCAACAGAAGCAAGGAAGAGACATAAAGGAGCTCAAAAAGCACCATTGGACCTTCAAGAAGGCGCCACCCTCACTCAGGTGGATTCATTCCTTGCTCTTTATTTCTTTCTGTTTTCGTTTTTAATATTGTGTTTATCTATGAGAAGTGGCGAAAAAAATAGAAAGAAAAAGAAAAGGAAGCAGAAAAAGCCAATAGCCCTTAAAACCAAAAGACAAGGGTAAAAAGGATCCAAGGCTTTGAGCATCAATGGATAGGAG
>NC_029781.3:24744444-24745277 GCF_000817695.3 Arachis duranensis
AAAGTCGTGATCCAAAGCAAAAAGAGTGTGCTTAAGAGCTCTGGACACCACTAACTGGGGACTCTAGCAAAGCTGAGTCACAATCTGAAAAGGTACACCCAGTCATGTGTCTGTGGCATTTATGTATCCGGTGGTAATACTGGAAAACAAAGTGCTTAGGGCCACGGCCAAGACTCATAAGTAGCTGTGTGTTTTTCTATGATTTCAGGTAATTTCTGGCTGAAATTGAGGGACTTGAGCAAAACTCTGATAGGAGGCTGACAAAGGACTGCTGATGCTGTTGGAATCTGACCTCCCTGCACTCGAAATGGATTTTTTGGAGCTACAGAACTCCAAATGGCGCGATCACAACGGCGTTGGAAAGCAGACATCCAGAGCACGTATAAATAAAGTCCATACTTTATTCGGAAATTGACGACGTAACTTGGCGTTGAACGCCAAGTACATGCTGCTGTCTGGAGTTAAACGCCAGAAACACGTCATGATCCGGAGTTGAACGCCCAAAACACGCTATAACTTGGAGTTCAACTCCAATAAAAGCCTCAGCTCGTGGATAGATCAAGCTCAGCCCAAACATATACCAAGTGGGCCCCGGAAGTGGATTTATGCATCAATTACTTACTCATGTAAACCCTAGTAGCTAGTTTAGTATAAATAAGACTTTTTACTAGTGTTTTAGAATCTTTTGACCATTCGGTCTTTTGATCACCTTCATGGGGGCTGGCCATTCAGCCATGCCTGAACCTTTCACTTATGTATTTTCAACGGTGGAGTTTCTGCACACCATAGATTAAGGGTGTGGAGCTCTGCTGTACCTCAAGTTTCAATACAAT
>NC_029781.3:24745396-24753450 GCF_000817695.3 Arachis duranensis
ATCCGTGACACTCATCATCATTCTCACCTATGAACGCGCGTGATTGACAACCACTTCCGTTCTACTTTAGCCCGGGCGCATATCTCTTAGATTCCCCAACAGAATCTTCGTGGTGTAAGCTAGATAGATGGCGGCATTCATGGGAATCCGGAAAGTCTAACCTTGTCTGTGGTATTCTGAGTAGGATCCTGGAAATCCGGAAAGTCTAACCTTGTCTGTGGTATTCCGAGTAGGATTCCGGTATTGAATGACTGTGATGAGCTTCAAACTCCTGAAGGCTGGGCATGATGACAAACGCAAAAGAATCAATGGATTCTACTCCAACCTGATTGAGAACCGATAGATGATTAGCCGTGCTGTGACAGAGCATTTGAACCATTTTCACTAAGAGGATGGGATGTAGCTATCAACAAGGGTGATGCCTCCAGACGATTAGCCGTGCAGTGACAGCGCATAGGACCATTTTCCAGAGAGGATGAAAAGTAGCCATTGACGACGGTGAACACGCCTATCTGAAACTCCCACTATTGATTTACATAAGTATTTCTATCCCTTTCTATTTTCTATTTATTATTAATTTTTGAAATCCATAACCATTTAATCTGCCTAACTGAGATTTACAAGGTGACCATAGCTTGCTTCATACCAACAATCTCTGTGGGATCAACCCTTACTCACGTAAGGTTTATTACTTGGACGACCCAGTACACTTGCTGGTTAGTTGAACGAGATTGTGGAAAGAAAGTGCTGAGTTAATGTTTTTATGCACATGCCAAAGAGCCATTATTGTTTATCACAATTTCGTCCACCATTGTGCCCAAGAAAAGAGGGATCACAATAGTCCCTAATGAAAAAATGAGCTAATTTCTACAAGAATCGTCACTAGTTAGAGGATGTGCATTGACTACTGAAGGTTCAACTTAGCAACTAGGAAGGATCACTTCCCTCTACCATTCATTGATCAGATGTTTGAGAGGTTGGCAAGACATGCTTTCTATTATTTCTTGGATAGATACTTAGGGTACAACCAAATTGCGATTGACCCAATGGATCAAGAAAAGACATCCTTCACATGCCCCTATAGTATTTTTGAATACCAACGAATGCCTTTCGGGTTGTGTGATGCACCCGCCACTTTTTAAAAGTGCATGCTTTCCATTTTCTCTGATATGGTAGAAAAGTTCATTGAGGTATTTATCGATGATTTTTCTGTCTTTGGTGATACTTTTGACACATGCCTAAACCACTTAGCTTTAGTTTGAAAATATGCCAAGAAACAAAGCTTGTTTTAAATTGGAAAAGATATCATTTTATGGTGACTGAGTTTATTGTTCTTGGGCACTAAATCTCAACTAAAGGCATAAAGGTTGATCGAGCTAAGGTGGAGTTAATTAAGAAATTACCACCTCCTGTAAATGTGAAAGTAATTAGGAGTTTCTTGGAATATGCAGGATTTTATAGAAGGTTTATAAATGATATTTCAAAAATTTCAAAATTATTGAGTGATCCGTTAGCTATAGATACTCCATTTGTTTTTAATAGAGAATATTTTCATGCCTTCGAAATTTTTAAAACTAAACTTGTTTCTGCACCAATAATTGCTCTACCTGACTGGTCTTTACCTTTTGAGTTAGTATGTGATGCTAGTGACTTTGCCATAGACACAGTTCTAGGTTAGAGAAAAAAATAAGTTATTGCATGTCATTTACTACACGAGTCCTGTCTTATATGATGCAAAAAAGAACTACACAACAATTGAAAAAGAACTTTTAGCTGTGGTATTTGCTTTTGATAAATTTAGATCATATTTAATTGGATCAAAAGCTATAGTCTGCACCGACCACTTTGCTTTTAAGTATCTTCTAGCTAAGCAAGATGCCAAACCAAAGCTAATAAGATGGGTGATACTGCTCCAAGAATTCGACATTAAGATTCGAGATAAAAAAGGGTCAAAGAACCCAGTTGCTGACCATTTCTCCAGAATCGAAGGTGAAGTAAGACAAGCACCTCTTCCACCAATTAATGAAGAAATTTCAGATGAACAAATCCTTTCAATGCATGTGATGCCATGGTTTGATGACATGGCCAATTACCAGGCTGGAAAAATCATCCCGAAAGAACTCAACTGGAATTAAAGGAGAACGTTGATCCATGATGCCAACTATTTTATATGGGATTCTTACTTGTTCAAGAGATGTTTAGATGGTATAATTCAAAGGTGCATCCCTGAAGAAGAAGTACAAGATGTTTTGTGGCATTGTCATGGTTCAAACTATGGTGGATACTTTAGTGGAGAGGGGACAACATCCAAGATTTTCCAAAGTGGACTTTACTGGCCAACACTTTTCAAGGATACCCGAGCCTTTGTAGAAAGCTGTAATAAATGCCAAAGGGCTGGAAACTTGTCCAAAAGACATGAGATGCCACAGAACTTCATTCTTGAGGTAGAGTTGTTTGATGTGTGGGGAATAGACTTCATATAACTATTTCCATCCTCATATTCAAACCTCTATATAATAGTAGTTGTTAATTACATGTTTAAATGGGTGGAAGCCATGTCATCACCTCACAATGATGCTAAGGTGGTCATTAACTTCTTGAGAAAGAACATCTTTAGTAGATTTGGGGTGCCAAGGACATTGATTAGTGATAGAGAAAGACATTTTTGCAATAAGCAAGTTAAAGCTCTTCTTCAAAAATATGAAGTAAAGCATAAGGTTGCAACTCCCTATCATCCACAAACCAATGGATAGGTTGAGGTATCCAATAGAGAATTGAAAAGGATTTTTGAGAAAACGGTGAATGCTTCATGGATTGGGCAAAGAAGATTGGTGATGCCATCTGGACCTACAGAACTGCCTTTAAAACTCCAATTGGTATGTCACTTTATCAGCTTGTTTATGGCAAGACATGTCACTTACCAATTGAGCTAGAACACTGAGCATACTGAGCAATCAAGTTCCTCAACTTTGATGCTAAGAGTGTGGATGAACGAAGACTGCTACAACTCAATAAGCTCGACAAATTTAGGACTGAGGCATATGAGAATTCTCAATTATATAAGGAGAAGACAAAAAGATGGCATGACAAGAGGATAATCCTAAAGGAGTTCAAACCACGGCAGAGAGTTTTACTATTTAACTCAAGGTTGAAGTTATTTCCTGAAAAACTCAAGGCAAGATGATCGGGACACTTCACAGTGAGCAAAGTATCTCCTTACAGACACATTGAGGTTATAGAAGAGGACACTAGAAGAAGATTCACAATCAATGGGCAGCGATTGAAGCATTATCTCGAAGAAGAAGTAGACCGATGATGAGCATATATTTTATACGCTTTTTGGCATCATTTTCATAGAGTTTTTGTTATGTTTTGTTTAAGTTTTATTATGTTTTCATAGGTTTTAATGTAAAATTCACATTTTTGGATTATACTTTGATTTTGTGAATTTTATGGTGATTTCAGGTATTTTCTGGCTGAAATTGAGGAGCCTGAGCAAAAGTCTGATTCAGAAACAGAGAAAGGGCTGCAGATGCTGTCAAGATCTTACCTCTGTGCACTTGAAGGAGCTTTTCTGGAGCTACAGAAGCCCAAATGACACACTCTCAGCGGCTGTAGAAAGCTAACACCCAGCGCTTTGCAGAAATATATAATAGTTTATACTTTGCTTTGAAAATAAGGGCCCAAAACTGGCGTTCAACGCCAGCCACCAGCCCCATTCTTGGCGTCCTATGCCGAAAAGGGAGTCCCAAGCCAGCGTTCAACGCCACTAAGAGGTATTAGCTCATGGAGACACCCCAAGCTCAGTCTAAACACTCACCAAGTGGACTCGAAAAGTGGATTTTCGCACTATCAACCTAGTTTATCCTATTTCTGTAATCCTTAGTTAGCAAATTAGTATTTATAGAAGGAGATCACCTAACTTTTGATCTTCTTCCTCCCCCATTTTATTTTCGAACACTATTATGTGCAGTAGGAGTCACTAACCTCCTAAGGTTAAGGTTAGGAGCTCTACTGAGTTTCATGGATTAATTATATTACTGTTTTAGTTCAATATGTTTGATTCTATTCTCTTATGCATTCTCGTTCTTCATCTCAGGAATTGAGGGTGACCCGTGACAATCACCCTTGTTCTACATGGGTTCCATGCGAGTCCTGACCCGGATAGTATTGAACCAAAGCTAGAGATTGCATTGCGGATTCTAATAGAGTGCTTGGGCAACTTTGGATACGTGACATGAAATCCCGTTGACCGTGGATAAGTGAGGTCTCTGTGGCACTAAGGTTGGAGTCTGAGAAGCAGCGTTCCCAGATTTGGAAGATCTGCCTTGTCCTGTGGCACCTTGAGTAGGATCGTGAAGGGGAGTGGATTACTTAGAGCTTCATCTTTTGCTACATTAAGAAACCTAGAGGTTGCTTGATGAGAGAACATGAGTCACTTTCGTGCCATTGATTTCACACCTATCTAGTAACATTCTATTTATCTATTTTATATGTTTTCTAGACAAACTATAATTTCTATCCACCTAACTAAGATCTTCATGATATCCATTGCTTTCTCAAACCAACAATCTCTGTGGGATCGACCCTCACTCACCTGAGGTATTACTTGGACGACCCGGTATACTTGCCAGTCTATCTGTGTGAAACGTGCGAAGCCAATTTCGTGCACGAAGTTTTTGGCGCCATTGCCGGAGATTGTTCGGATTTGACAAACAACCGGATTATCTTGTTGCATAGATTAGGTACTTTTTACTATTTTGTTTGAGTCTTTTATTTTCTTTTCAAAAAATTTCAAAACCCTTTCTTTTCTTTATTGATTTTTATCTTTTATTTGAGTCTTTTGTTCTTGTTCTTGTTAAAGTGTCGAACTTTCTTGCTTTCTTTTCAAAAAAAATTTCTAAAATAGTGTCTTTTGTTTGATTCTAGTGCCAGTTCTTAAGTTTGGTGTCCTTTGTGTGTTCTTTGTTTCCTTTGAATTTTTGAAAATTGTCTTTGTGTTTTTTCTTGGTTTCAAGTTGTTCTTATTTCTTTTCTTGTTTTGATCTTAAAATTTTTAAGTTTGGTGTCTTTTGGTGTTTTTTTTCTTAATTTTTGAAAATTAGTACTCTTTTGATCTAAACATTTTAAGTTTGGTATCTTTTGGTTGTTTTTCTCTTTCTTCATTAATTCAAAAATTAAAAAAATAATATCTTTTTATCTTTATTCAAAATATTTTTGAAAATTTCAACAAAATTTTAATTTTTAATTTTAAAATCATTATCTTATCTTATCTTAATATCAAATCTTATCTTTTTTTATCTTTTCAATCTTTTTTTTAATATTGATTCTTTCTTATCTTATCTTCCTTTTAAATTTTAAAATTCAAAACTTTTTCAAATCTTTATCTTTTCTTATCTTATCTTTCTTTAAATTTCAAATCATTATCTTATCTTATTGGTGCACGAAATTGTGATCATCAATGGCGCCATCAACATGGTACGCTCAATTGCAATCTCAACTCTTTATCACAACTTCGCACAACTAACCAGCAAGTGCACTGGGTCGTCCAAGTAATAAACCTTACGTGAGTAAGGGTCAATCCCACGGAGATTGTTGGTATGAAGCAAGCTATGGTCATCTTGTAAATCTCAGTCAGGCATATTCAAATGGTTATAAATGATTTATGAATAAAGAATAAAATAAAGATAGAGATACTTATGTAATTCATTGGTGAGATTTTCAAATAAGCGTATGGAGATGCTTTGTCCCTTCCATCTCTCTGCTTCCCTACTGTCTTCATCCAATCCTTCTTACTCCTTTCCATGGCAAGCTGTATGTTGGACATCACCATTGTCAATGGCTACAGTCCCATCCTCTCAGTGAAAATGTTCAACGCACTCTGTCACAGCACGGCTATTCAGCTGTCGGTTCTCGATCATGTCGGAATAGAATCCAGTGATTCTTTTGTGTCTGTCACTAACGCCCCACAATCGCGAGTTTGAAGCTCGTCACAGTCATTCAATCCTTGAATCCTACTCAGAATACCACAGACAAGGTTTAGACCTTCCGAATTCTCTTAAATGCCGCCATCAATTCTAGCTTATACCACGAAGATTCCGATTAAGGGATCCAAGAGATATCCACTAAATCTAAGGTAGAACGGAGGTGGTTGTCAGGCACACGTTCATAAGTGAGAATGATGATGAGTGTCACAGATCATCACATTCATCAAGTTGAGGAACAAGTGATATCTTAGAACAAGAATAAGCTGAATTGAATAGAAGAACAATAGTAATTGCATTAATACTCGAAGAACAAGGTGTAGGCATGGCCGAATGGAAAAGGTCCTATTTGTAGAGAACTAGTAGCCTAGGATTTACAAAGATGAGTAAATGACATAAAAATCCACTTTCGGGACCACTTGGTGTGTGCTTGGGCTGAGCATTGAAGCATTTTTGTGTAGAGACTTTTCTTGGAGTTAAACGCCAGCTTTTGTGCCAGTTTGGGCGTTTAACTCCCATCCTTGTGCCAGTTCCGGCGTTTTACGCCAGAATTCTTGAGCTGATTTGGAACGCCAGAATCTATTGCTGGAAAGCCCAGGATGTCTACTTTCCAACGCAGTTAAGAGCGCGCCAATTGAGTTTCTGTAGCTCCAGAAAATATACTTCGAGTCCAGGGAGGTCAGAATCCAACAGCATTTCCAGTCCTTTCCAGTCTCTGACTCAGATTTTTGCTCAGGTCCCTCAATTTCAGCCAGAAAATACCTGAAATCACAGAAAAACACACAAACTCATAGTAAATGTTAGAAAAGTAAATTTTAACTAAAAACTAATAAAAATATAATAAAAACTAACTAAAACATACTAAAAACATACTAAAAACAATGCCAAAAAGCGTATAAATTATCCGCTCATCACAACACCAAACTTAAATTGTTGTTTGTCCCCAAGCAACTGAAGATCAAATAAGATAGAAAGAAGAGAATATGCAATGAATTCCAAAAACATCTATGAAGATCAGTATTAATTAGATGAGCGGGGCTTTTAGCTTTTTGCCTCTGAACAGTTTTGGCATCTCACTCTATCCTTTGAAATTCAGAATGATTGGCTTCTTCCAGATAGTGTTATTGATTCTCCTAGTTAAGTATGATGATTCTTGAGCATAGCTACTTTTATGAGTCTTAGTTGTGGCCCAAAGCACTCTGTCTTCCAGTATTACCACCGGATACATACATGCCACACACACATAACTGGGTGAACCTTTTCAGATTGTGACTCAACTTTGCTAGAGTCCCCAATTAAAGGTGTCCAGGGTTCTTAAGCACACTCTTTTTTCCTTGGACAACTTTATTATTTCTTTTTCTCTTTTTTTTCTTTCTCTTTTTTTTCGCATGTACTATCTTTTTTTTTTGAATTCACTGCTTTTTCTTGCTTCAAGAATCATTTTTATGATTTTTCAGATCCTCAGTAACACGTCTCCTTTTTCATCATTCTTTCAAGAGCCAACATTCATGAATAACAAATTCAAAATACATATGCACTGTTTAAGCATACATTCAGAAAACAAAAGTATTGCCACCACATCAAAATAATTAATCTGTTATAAAATTCAAAATTCATGCAATTCTTCTCTTTTTCAATTAAGAAAATTTTTCATTTAAGAAAGGTGATGGATTCACAGGACATTCATAACTTTAAGGCATAGACACTAAGACACTAATGATCATAAGACACAAACATAGATGATGAACATAAGCATAAAAATTCGAAAAACAGGAAAAGAAAGAACAAGGAAATTAAAGAACGGGTCCACCTTAGTGATGGCGGCTTGTTCTTCCTCTTGAAGACCTTATGGAGTGCTTGAGCTCTGATGAGCGGATAATTTGTACGCTTTTTGGCATTGTTTTTAGTATGTTTTTAGTATGATCTAGTTAGTTTTTAGTATATTTTTATTAGTTTTTAGTTAAAATTCACTTTTCTAGACTTTACTATGAGTTTGTGTGTTTTTCTGTGATTTCAGGTATTTTCTGGTTGAAATTGAGGGTCCTGAGCAAAAATCTGATTCAGAGATTG
>NC_029781.3:24753489-24753757 GCF_000817695.3 Arachis duranensis
GAATCTCCTCATGTCCATGAGTGAGATCTCTTGTTTGCTCCATCCTCTTCTTAGTGATGGGTTTGTCTTCATCAATGAGGATGTCTCCTTCTATGTCAATTCCGACTGAATAACAGAGGTGACAAATGAGATGAGGGAAGGCTAACCTTGCCAAGGTAGAGGACTTGTCTGCCACCTTATAAAGTTCTTGGGATATAACCTCATGAACTTCTACTTCCTCTCCAATCATGATGCTATGAATCATGATAGCCCGGTCTATAGTAACTTC
>NC_029781.3:24754001-24757098 GCF_000817695.3 Arachis duranensis
GATATTCACTCTTTTTGAGCTTGAAAGGGACCTCGGGGATCACCTTCTTCATGGCCACAACTTCATAGAAGTGGTCTTGATGCACCCTTGAGATGAATCTCTCCATCTCCCATGACTCGGAGGTGGAAGCTTTAGCCTTCCCTTTCCTCTTTCTAAAGGTTTCTTCGGCCTTAGATGCCATAAATGGTTATGGAAAAACAAAAAGCAATGCTTTTACCACACCAAACTTAGAAGGTTTGCTCGTCCTCAAGCAAAAGAAGAAAGAAGAGAGTAGAAAAAGAAGAAATAGAGGAGATGGAGGTGGCTTTGTGGTTCGGCCAAGGGGGAGAAGTAGTGTTTAGGTTGTGTGAAAATGAAGGAGTGAAGATGGGTTTATATAGGGGTGGAGAGGGGGGTAGGGTTCGGTCATGTATGGGTGTGTTTGGGAGGGAAAGTGGTTTGAATTTGAATGGTGAGGTAGGTGGGGTTTTATGAAGGATGGACGTGAGTGGTGAATAGAATAGTGAGATTTGATAGGTGAGGGGTTTTTGGGGAAGAGGTGTTGAGGTGATTGGTAAATGGGTGAAGAAGAGAGAGAGTGGTGGGGTAGGTGGGGATCCTGTGGGGTCCACAGATCCTGAGGTATCAAGGAAAATTCATCCATACACCAAGTGACGAGCAAAAATGCTCTTTCTGCCATTTCTGGCGTTAAACGCCGGGCTGGTGCCCATTTCTGGCGTTTGACGCCAGCTTCTTGCCCTTTCCTGGCATTTAACGCCAGTCTGGTGCCCCTTTCTGGCGTTAAACGCCCATAATGGTGCCAGACTGGGCGTTAAACGCCCATTTGCTGCTTTTACTGGCGTTTAAACGCTAGCAAGCTTTCCTCCAGGGTGTGCTATTTTTCTTTCTATTTTTCATTCTGTTTTTGCTTTTTCAATTGATTTTGTGACTTTCCATGATCATCAACCTACAGAAAACATAAAATAACAATGGAAAATAGATTAATATAACATTGGGTTGCCTCCCAACAAGCGCTTCTTTAATGTCAGTAGCTTGATAGTGGGCTCTCACGGAGCCTCACAGATACTCAGAGCAATGTTGGAACTTTCCAACACCAAACTTAGAGTTTGAATGTGGGGGTTCAACACCAAACTTAGAAGTTGGTTATGGCCTCCCAACACCAAACTTAGAGTTTGACTGTGGGGGCTCTGTTTGACTCTGTTTTGAGAGAAGCTCTTCATGCTTCCTCTCCATGTGTACAGAGGGATATCCTTGATCCTTAAACACAAAGGATTCTTCATTCACTTGAATGATCAATTCTTCTCTGTCAACATCAATCATAGCCTTTGCTGTGGCTAGGAAGGGTCTGCCAAGGATGATGGATTCATCCATGCACTTTCCAGTCTCTAGGACTATGAAATCAGCAGGGATGTAATGGTCTTCAATCTTTACCAGAACATCCTCTACAAGTCCATAAACTTGTTTTCTTGAATTGTCTGCCATCTCTAGTGAGATTTTTGCAGCAAAGATCCCTAGCTTCTCCATTACAGAGAGAGGCATGAGGTTTATGCTTGACCCTAGGTCACACAGAGCCTTCTTGAAGGTCATGATGCCTACTGTGCAAGGTATTGAGAACTTTCCAGGGTCCTGTCTCTTTTGAGATAATCTCTGCCTAGTCAAGTCATCCAGTTCTTTGGTGAGCAAATGGGGTTCATCCTCCCAAGTCTCATTACCAAATAACTTGTCATTTAGCTTCATGATTGCTCTAAGGTATTTAGCAACTTGCTCTTCAATGACATCTTCATCCTCTTCAGAGGAAGAATAGTCATCAGAGCTCATGAATGGCAGAAGTAAGTCCAATGGAATCTCTATGGTCTCAGTGTGAGCCTCAGATTCCCATAATTCCTCATTAGGGAACTCATTGGAGGCCAGTGGACGTCCATTGAGGCCTTCCTCAGTAGCGCTCACTGCCTCTTCCTCCTCTCCAAATTCGGCCATGTTGATGGCCTTGCACTCTCCTTTTGGATTCTCTTCTGTATTGCTTGGAAGAGTACTAGGAGGGAGTTCAGTAATTTTCTTGTTCAGCTGACCCACTTGTGCCTCCAAGTTTCTAATGGAAGATCTTGTTTCAGTCATGAAACTTTGAGTGGTTTTGATTAGATCAGAGACCATGGTTGCTAAGTCAGAGTGGCTTTGCTTAGAATTCTCTGTCTGTTGTTGAGAAGATGATGGAAAAGGCTTACCGTTGCTAAACCTGTTTCTTCCACCATTATTGTTGTTGAAACCTTGTTGAGGTCTCTGTTGATCCTTCCATGAGAGATTTGGATGATTTCTCCATGAAGGATTATAGGTGTTTCCATAGGATTCTCCCATGTAATTCACCTCTTCGATTGATGGGTTCTTAGGATCATAAGCTTCTTCTTCAGATGAAGCATCCTTAGTACTGCCTGGTGCAGCTTGCATTCCAGATAGACTTTGAGAAATCATATTGACTTGCTGAGTCAATATTTTGTTTTGAGCCAGTATGGCATTCAGAGTATCAATCTCAAGAACTCCTTTCTTCTGATTCATCCCATTGTTCACAGGATTCCTTTCAGAAGTGTACATGAATTGGTTATTTGCAACCATTTCAATGAGTTCTTGAGCTTTTGCAAGCGTCTTCTTCAGATGAAGATATCCTCCAGCAGAGCTGTCCAATGACATCTTGGACAGTTCAGACAGACCATCATAGAAGATACCTATGATGCTCCATTCAGAAAGCATGTCAGATGGACACTTTCTGATCAATTGTTTGTATCTTTCCCAAGCTTCATAGAGGGATTCACCTTTCTGTCTGAAGGTTTGGACTTCCACTCTAAGCTTACTCAATTTTTGAGGTGGAAAGAACTTTGCCAAGAAGGCATTGACTAGCTTTTCCCAAGAGTTCAGGCTTCCTTTAGGTTGTGAGTCCAACCATATCCTAGCTCTGTCTCTTACAGCAAAAGGGAATAGCATAAGTCTGTAGACCTCAAGGTCAACCCCATTGATCTTGACAGTCTCACAGATTTGCAAGAATTCAGCTAAAAACTGATGAGGATCTTCCAATGGAAGTCCATGGAACTTGCAATTCTGTTGCATT
>NC_029781.3:24758067-24760710 GCF_000817695.3 Arachis duranensis
ATAAATAACCTGCTAATGACTGGGTTGCCTCCCAGCAAGCGCTTCTTTATTGTCTTTAGCTGGACCTTTACTGAGACTCATTCAAGCCTCAGTTTTGAGCATTCTTGCTCAAAATTACTTTCAAGGTAATGTTTGATCCTCTGTCCATTAACAATGAACTTTTTGTCAGAATCAATATCCTGAAGCTCAACATATCCATATGGTGAGACCCCTGTAATCACATACGGACCCCTTCACTGGGATTTAAGTTTTCCTGGGAATAGTCTGAGCCTAGAGTTGAAGAGTAGAACTTTTTGTCCTGGCTCAAAGACTCTGGATGACAACTTCTTGTCATGCCACTTCTTTGCCTTTTCCTTATAAATTTTTGCATTTTCAAAGGCACTGAGTTTGAACTCCTCTAGCTCATTTAGCTGAAGCAATCTTTTTTCACCATCTAACTTAGCATCCATGTTTAGGAATCTGGTTGCCAAGTAGGCTTTATGTTCCAGTTCCACAGGCAGATGACAAGCCTTCCCATACACAAGTTGGTATGGAGAGGTTCCTATAGGAGTCTTGAAGGCTGTTCTATATGCCCACAGAGCATCATCCAAGCTCTTTGCCCAATCCTTTCTACAGGCAATAACAGTCCGTTCCATGATTCTTTTTAGCTCTCTATTAGAGACTTTAGCTTGCCCATTTGTCTGTGGGTGATATGGAGTTGCTACTTTGTGGCTAATTCCATATCGGACCATAGAAGAGTACAGCTGTTTATTGCAGAAATGAGTGCCCCCATCACTGATTAGTACTCTAGGAACACCAAACCTGCTGAAGATGTGTTTCTGTAGGAATTTCAGTACGGTCTTGGTATCATTATTAGGTGTGGCAATTGCTTCTACCCATTTAGATACATAGTCTACTGCCACTAGAATATAAGTGTTTGAGTATGATGGTGGGAAGGGACCCATGAAGTCAATTCCCATACATCAAACAATTCAATCTCTAGGATCGCTTGTTGAGGCATGGCGTAACCATGAGGCAAGTTACCAGCTCTTTGGCAACTATCACAGTTACGCACAAACTCCCGGGCATCCCTATAGATAGTAGACCAATAGAATCTACATTGGAGGACCTTAGTGGTTGTTCGCTCACCTCCGAAATGTCCCCCATACTGCGATCCATGGCAATGCCACAGGATCCTTTGTGCTTCCTCCCTAGGTACACATCTGCGGATTATTCCGTCTGCACATCTCTTAAAGAGATATGGCTCATCCCATAGGTAGTACTTGGCATCTGAAATTAATTTTTTTCTTTGCACCCTGCTGTACTCCTGTGGTATAAACCTCACAGCTTTATAATTTGCAATATCTGTAAACCATGGTTCTTCCTGGATGGCAAAGAGTTGCTCATCTGGAAAGGTTTCAGAGATCTCAGTAGAAGGGAGGGACGCCCCAGCTACTGGCTGAATTCGGGACAGATGATCAGCTAGCTGGTTCTCTGTCCCTTTTTTGTCTCTTATTTCTATATCAAACTCTTGCAAAAGCAATACCCACCTTATGAGCCTGGGTTTTGAATCCTGATTTGTAAGTAAGTATTTAAGAGTAGCATGGTCAGTGTACACAATCACTTTTGACCCTACTAAGTAGGATCTAAACTTGTCAATGGCATAAACCACTAGAAGTAACTCTTTTTCTGTGGTTGTGTAATTCTTCTGTGCATCATTTAGAACACGGCTGGCATAATAAATGACGTGCATAAGCTTGTTATGCCTGTGTCCCAACACTGCACCAATGGCATGGTCACTGGCATCACACATTAGTTCAAATGGTAATGTCCAATCTGGTGCATAGATGACTGGTGCTGTGACCAGCTTGGCTTTTAGGGTCTCAAATGCCTGCAGACACTGTGTGTCAAACATAAATGGTGTGTCAGCAACTAGCAGGTTACTCAGAGGTTTTGCCATTTTTGAAAAATCCTTTATAAACCTTCTGTAGAATCCTGCATGTCCCAGAAAGCTTCTGATTGCCTTAACATTGGCAGGTGGTGGTAATTTTTCAATTACCTCTACCTTTGCTTGATCCACCTCTATTCCCTTGCTCGAAATTTTATGCCCAAGGACAATCCCCTCAGTCACCATGAAGTGACATTTTTTCCAGTTTAAAACTAGGTTGGTCTCTTGGCATCTTTTCAGAACAAGTGCTAGATGGTTAAGGCAGGAGTTGAATGAGTCTCCAAATACTGAAAAGTCATCCATGAAGACTTCCAGAAATTTCTCTACCATATCTGAGAAGATAGAGAGCATACACCTCTGAAAGGTTGCAGGTGCATTGCACAGACCAAAAGGCATCCTTCTGTAGGCAAATACTCCAGAAGGACATGTAAATGCTGTTTTCTCTTGGTCCTGAGGATTTACTACAATTTGATTGTAACCTGAATAGCCATCCAAAAAGCAATAATATTCATGACCTGCTAGTCTCTCTAGCATCTGGTCTATGAATGGTAAAGGAAAATGATCCTTTATGGTGGCTGTATTGAGCCTTCTGTAGTCAATACACATACGCCACCCTGTAACTGTTCTTGTGGGAACCAGTTCATTCTTTTCATTATGAACCACTGTCATGCCTCCCTTCTTGGGGACAACGTGGACAGGGCTCACCCAGGGGCTAT
>NC_029781.3:24761008-24762738 GCF_000817695.3 Arachis duranensis
GTGTCTGGATGCTGCATAGCTTTGACAGCATTCACCTTGAACTCATCCTCATTGACTCTCATGGTTACTTTCCCTTTTTGTACATCAATGAGAGTTTGTCCAGTTGCTAGGAAGGGTCTTTCTAGGATGAGAGTTGCACTCTTGTGTTCCTCCATTTCCAGCACTACAAAGTCAGTTGGAAAGGTGAATGGCCCAACCTTGACAATCATGTCCTCAATTATGCCTGATGGGTATTTAATGGAGCCATCAGCAAGTTGGAGGCATATCCGGGTTGGTTTGACTTCTTCAGTCAGCCCAAGCTTTCTGATAGTGGATGCAGGTATTAGATTGATACTTGCTCCAAGGTCACATAGGGCTGTCTTGGTACAAGCACCTTCTAATGTGCATGGTATCATAAAGCTTCCTGGATCTTGAAGCTTCTCTGGTAAGCTCTTCAGAATGACTGCACTGCATTCTTCAGTGAGAAACACTTTTTCAGTTTCTCTCCAATCCTTCTTATGACTTAAGATCTCTTTCATGAACTTAGCATAAGAAGGTATTTGCTCAAGTGCTTCTGCAAACAGAATCTTTATTTCAAGAGTCCTGAGATAGTCTGCAAAGCGGGCAAATTGCTTATCCTGTTCCGCTTGGCGGAGTTTCTGAGGATAAGGCATCTTGGTTTTATACTCTTCAACCTTAGTTGTTGCAGGTTTATTTCCTACAGAAGTGGTTGGAGAAGCCTTCTTAGAGGGGTTCCTATCAGCACTCTCAGGTGTCTGATTCCTCATTGGCGTTTGAATGCCAGGATTGGGTGAGGAATGGGCGTTTAACGCCAACTTTTCCCCCCTTTCTGGCATTTGAATGCCAGAACTTGGCAGGGAATGGGCGTTTAACGCCAACTTTTCCCCCTTTTCTGGCGTGTGAACGCCAGAAGTATTCCTCTCTGGGCTCTTACTGTCCTCAGAGGGATTTTGGACAGTGGTTTGGTTATCCTCTATCAGTTGTTCCTTTTTTAGCTTTCTGCTGCTTTAAGTTGATACATTCAATGTTTTCCCACTCCTTAATTTAACAGCTTGGCATTCTTCTGTTATCTGTTTAGATAGTTGCTGTCTTGTCTGATTTAATTGTGGTTCCATATTCTTGTTAGCAATTTTAGTTTCTTGGAGCATCTCTTTAAATTCTGCTAACTGTTTTGTCATCATGAGTAATTGTTGATTAAGCTCAACCATCTGTTCTTGAGGCTTAGGATCAGTAGTTACTGCCATAGCTTCTTCTTTTATAGAGGACTCACTGCTTGAGTATAAATGTTGATTTCTAGCAACTGTATCTATGAGCTCTTGAGCCTCTTCAATCGTCTTCCGCATGTGTATAGATCTACCAGCTGAGTGGTCTAAAGACATCTGAGCTTTTTCTGTGAGCCCATAATAGAAGATGTCTAACTGTACCCACTCTGAAAACATTTCAGAGGGGCATTTTCTTAGCATACCTCTGTACCTCTCCCAGGAATTATAAAGGGATTCATTATCCTCTTGTTTAAAGCCTTGGACGTCCAGCCTTAGCTGTGTCATCCTTTTTGGAGGGTAAAATTGATTCAGGAATTTGTCTGATAACTGTCTCCATGTTTTTATGCTTGCTATGGGTTGTTTATTCAACCACCTCTTAGCTTGATCTTTTACAGCAAATGGAAACAGTAATAATCTGTAGACATCCTGATCCACCTCTTTATCACGTACTGTGTCAGCAATTTGTAA
>NC_029781.3:24762811-24772740 GCF_000817695.3 Arachis duranensis
CAAGACCGGAATACTGGCAGTTTTGCTGCACCATGATAATGAGTTGAGGATTTAGCTCAAAGTTGCTTGCTTTAATGGGAGGTATACAGATGCTACTCCCATATGCAGCTGTAATGGGGTTAGCATATGACCCCAGAGTCCTTTTGGACTGCTCAATTCCACTTAGGTCCATGATGGAGAAAGGGAAATGATATGGATTCACAAGTAAAGTATAGAATATTTTTATTTTTTTTAAAAGTAACCGAAAATAATAAACTAAAATGAATGAAAAATAAAATAAAAATTTGAAAACCAAAAGAGAATAAAATCAAAGCAATTTGAAAACTAAATTAATTAATTGATTAAAAAGATTTTGGAATTAGCAATTAAGAAGATATGATTGAAAATTATTTTGAAAAAGATTTGATTTTTTTGAAATGAGGAAAGAAAAAAACAACAAAATGACACCAAACTTAAAATTTTTAGGAAATCAAACACAAATTCTCGAAAATTTTAAAGGAAAACACAAAGAAGACACCAAACTTAAAATATGAAACTAAACTCAAATAAAAGACTCTAAACCAACAAAAATAAAATAGTCCAAATCTAAGCAAAAAGATACACCGTCAGTTGTCCAAACTCGAACAATCCCCGGCAACGGTGCCAAAAACTTGGTGCACGAAATTGCAATCACACTTTTGCAAGTCCGCACAACTAACCAGCAAGTGCACTAGGTCGTCCAAGTAATACCTTACGTGAGTAAGGGTCGATCCCACGGAGATTGTTGGCTTGAAGCAAGCTATGGTTATCTTGTAACTCTTAGTCAGGATATCAATAATTCTCAAGTTTAATTGTGAAAAGTAGAAGAACATGAAATAAATACTTGTTTTGCAGTAATAGAGAACAGGTTGAGGTTTTGGAGATGCTCTATCTTCTGAATCTCTGCTTTCCTACTGTCTTCTTCTTCATGCACGCAAGGCTCCTTCCATGGCAAGCTGTGTGCAAGGGTTTCACCGTTGTCAGTGGCTACCTCCCATCCTCTCAGTGGAAATGTTCAACGCATCCTGTCACGGCACGGCTATCCATCGGTGAGAATGATGATGAGTGTCACGGATCATCACATTCATCAAGTTGAGGAACAAGTGATATCTTAGAATGGAAGCAAGCGTGATTGAATGAAAAACAGTAGTAATTGCATTAATCCATCAAGACACAGCAGAGCTCCTCACCCCCAACATGGGGTTTAGAGACTCATGCCGTAGAAGATACAATAAGAAACGTGTATTGTGTCATGAGGTAAAGATACAATGTCAAAAGATCCTATTAATAGTGAACTAGTAACCTAGGGTATACAGAAATGAGTAAATGACATAAAAATCCACTTTCGGGGTCCACTTGGTGTGTGCTTGGGCTGAGCATTGAAGCTTTCATGTTTAGAGACTTTTCCTGGAGTTAAACGCCAGCTTTTGTGCCAGTTTTGGTGTTTAACTCCAATTTTTGTGCCAGTTTCGGTGTTAAACACCGGAAATTCTGAAGCTGATTTGCAACGCCAGTTTGGACCATCAAATCTCAAACACAGTATGGACTATTATACATTGCTAGAAATCCCAGAATGTCTAATTTCCAACGCAATTGAGAGCGCGCCAATTGGGCTTCTGTCACTCCAGAAAATCCCCTTCGAGTGCAGGGAGGTCAGAATCCAACAGCATCTGCAGTCCATTTTCAGCCTCTGAATCAGATTTTTGCTCAGGTCCCTCAATTTCAGCCAGAAATTACCTGAAATCACAGAAAAACACACAAACTCATAGTAAAGCCTAGAAAAGTTAATTTTAAATAAAAACTAATAAAAACATACTAAAAACTAACCAAACATACTAAAAACATACTAAAAACAGTGCCAAAAAGCGTATAAATTATCCGCTCATCAACAAACAACAGTTTAAGTTTGGTGTTCTGATGGGCGGATATTTTATACACTTTTTGGCATCATTTGCATAGAGTTTTTGTTATGTTTTGTTAAAGTTTTATTATGTTTTCATAGGTTTTAGTGCAAAATTCACATTTTTGGATTCTGCTTTGATTTTGTGTGTTTTATGGTGATTTCAGGTATTTTCTGGCTGAAATTGACGAGCCTGAGCAAAAGTTTGATTCAGAGACAGAGAAAGGACTGCAGATGCTTTCAGGATCTGAACTTTATGCACTCGAAGGAGCTTTTCTGGAGCTATAGTAGTCCAAATGGCGCGCTCTCAACGGCTATGGAAAGCTAAAATCCAGGACTTTCAAGAATAATATAATAGTCCATACTTTGCTTTGGAAATGAAGGCCCAAAACTCGCGTTCAATGCCAGCCACTAGCCCCATTCCTGGCATCCAGCACACATAGGGGAGTAGCTGGCATCCAACACCCAAAATGGAGTCCCAAGCCAGCGTTCAACGACCCTAAGAGGTATTAGCTTGTGGGGAAACCCCAAGCTCAGCCCAAACACTCACCAAGTGGGCCCGAAAAGTGGATTTTTGCCCTATCAACCTAGTTTATCCTATTTCTGTAATCCTTAGGTAGCAGATTAGTATTTATAGAAGGAGATCACCCTAACTTTTGATCTTATTCCTCCCCAATTTTATTTTCAAACACTATTATGTACAGTAGGAGTCACTAACCTCCTAAGGTTAAGGTTAGGAGCTCTACTGAGTTTCATGGATTAATAATATTACTGTTTTAATTCAATATGTCTGATTCTATTCTCTTATGCATTCTTGTTCTTCACCTCATGAATTGGGGATGACCCGTGACAATCACCCTTGTTCTACATGGGTTCCGTGCGAGTCCTGACCCAGATAACGTTGAATCAAAGCTAGAGATTGCATTGCGGATTCTAATAGAGTACCTGGGAAACTTTGGATACGTGACATGAAATCCCATTGATTGTGGGTAAGTGAGGTCTCTGTGGTACTAAGGCTAGAGTTTGAGAAGTAGCGTTCCATGATCCGGAAGATCTGCCTTGTCTGTGGCACCTTGAGTATGATTGTGAAAGGGAGTGGATTGCTTAGAGCTTCATCTTCTGCTATAGTGAGAAACCTAGAGGTGGCTTGATGAGAGGACATGAGTCACTTTCAACATCGTGAATTGCTGCAGTGGAGGAGGTTAACTTGATGAGAGGACATGAGTTAATCACTTATGGCTGCCATTGAAGGAATCAGAAAGTTATTGAAGTAGACAGTAAGAAAAGTTAATCCAGTAAGACAAAACATCTCCAAAGCCTCAACCGTTCTCATACCATTGATTACACACCTATCTAGTAACGTTCTATTTATTTGTTTTATATGTTTTTCGTGACAAACTATAATTTCTATCCGCCTAACTAAGATTTGCAAGGTATCCATTACTTGCTCAAACCAATAATCTCCGTGGGATTGACCCTCACTCACCTAAGGTATTACTTGGACGACCCGGTATACTTGCCGGTCTATCTGTGCGAAACGTGCGGAGCCAGTTTCGTGCACCAACCGACAAAAATTGATTCAACTTTTCTCTTAAAAAAAGTGCTATGAGTCAAGCTAGTGACGTCAAAATAGCGCCTATTAAGAGGCAACCCAATCAGTATCCTTTTATTTCAGGTACATTTTTTCTTTTTTTTTTCCTTTTTTTGTTAATTTCATATGGAAGAACTAGTACAAGGGGGTGCAACGCCTTTAAAGAGCTCTTAAATTAGCGTGTAATGCCATAGCAAGGGCGTGCCACCCGAAGGAAGGAGATGTGCAATGCCTTTGAATGAGTATTAAGCTGGCATGTAGCGCCATGGCTAGGGTATGTAACGCCATGCTGGCCGTGCACAAGGAGGCATGCCATGCCAAGGAAGAAAGCGTGCAACACCTTCGAGGACTCATAAGTAGGCGTATAACGCCATCTCTAAGGCATGCAATGCCATGAGCCAAGATAGAAGTTAGCGTGTAACCCCACTCCGAGGGCATGTAATGCCACATGCATAGCCATTAAATTTGGCTCAAAAGCTCTCCTTCATGATAAGGTACGTTGCATGCATGTTTTTTTTTATTTTCCTTACCCCACTCAGCTCCTCATGAAGCACAATTCTTGTTTCTTTCCCATAGCCTCTAAAATGTCACCCTTCACATGTAACCAAGCTCTAGCTATACGCTACGCCCCATGCCTTTTCTATTTCCCCAAATATTCTATTTTGTCACTAGCCCTTGTCTCTTCCTAATACCCTCTGCACACATGCAAGCCACAAGATGCACCACTTATCCCCATTCACACATCATATAAATTTCCCTCTATAAAAGCCGAAACCCACTCCACCAAAACCCACATCACTTCTACATTCAACATACACACTACCATATACACACCTCATACCCATCAAATAATTTCCACCTATGCCATCAACTATCACCTGAAGCTCAACTTCTAATTGTTTGAAGACAAGCCAAGTCTCCAAGTTTGATGTTGCAAGATGTTATCATCAAGAAAATGAAAAGAAAAGGAACCAGCTGCCCCCTCACATGACACAACGAGGTTCCGTTCCAAAGACCATCAAGGACACTTCAATAGTTGGAAAACCTCAAAAAAGGTTATTCTGAAAGTAAAGTTTGATCTAAAACCTCACCAATACTCCGAGATTCAATATGAGATCACACGAAAGGATTGGGGGACCTTCTGCAAACCATCCCAAAAGGTGGGCCTTTTAATGGTTTAAGAATTTTATGCAAAATATGGAGGACCGACATGGAGACAGATAATGACCCTGACTGCCTGAGTTATGTGAGAGGTAAGCAAATTGACTTTGGCTCTCAAAACATTCTTAAGGCTTTCTACTTGCGAGCCCCTCCTTCTTTTTTTCCCGCTCAGCAATAACATATGAATCAAGGCTGAGAACAAACCCAAGGCATGACAACATGATCCTTGATATATTCATGCCAAACGCACAATGGAAGCTTGATGTTAAAGGGAGGCCGAATCAACTAAAAAAGAGTTACCTCATCCGAATAGCTAGGAGATGGCTTGAGTTCGTCTGACGCTTAGTCATTCCTTAATCAAACAATTCTAAGGTCACTATTGAGAGGGCAATACTAATCCATTATATAATGAAAGGAGAAAAAGTGAGGGTCGAAAGGATCATCCCCAAGGGCATATATCACATCATTGGGAGCCTAGAGCCCAGAACAAGGCTCAGATTTCTAATTCACCGCCTCTGTCAAGCCACAAGAGTAGTGATTAAACAAGACATTCTTATCCCAATAGATAGATCAATCACTACAGCAAGCATGGAAAGAGTAAGAAGAATGCGCCGCCAAGAGCAAGCTCAAGAAGAAGAACCATGACAACAGCCGCCTTCTCCTCCTCTTGCACCAGAGTTTTCTCCTCATCTTGAGCCAGAATTTCAACTGAGAACCCAACAAAACCACTTGGAAACCATGACTAGGCTCAACTATCTCTGTATGGATGCACATGACTCACACCAAGAACAAGTGCTATCATACTTAGAGATTAAAGCCAGGTTAGAGCAAGCTGACAAGTGGTTACGGAATTCGTAATCCACAACTGAACTGGCAAGTGCACTGGGTTGTGCCAAGTAATACCTCAGGTAAGTAAGGGCCAATCCTACGAGGATTGATGGACTGAGCAACGATGGTCGAATGACTTCTTAGTCAGGCAAGTAGAAAGTGATGTTTTGGGGTTCAAAAGCATAAACCAGTAATTCAGAAATTAGAGAACGCAAACAGTAGAATTAGTGTGAAACATATACGAGAAAACAGTTAAGGTATGGGAGATGTTTATTCTTACGGATTAAGTTTTCTTACCAACTAAATTAATCATTCAAGATTCATTTCATGGCAAACTGTCAATGACTAAACCCTAATGTCTTAGTGATTTAGTCTCCTCTAACCTAGTTAACCACTAATGTCTTAGTCACTTAATTTTGATTAGGGGGTTAAGTTTGATTCTAGTTTATAGCCACAAAAATCCTAATTATCCATATATAAAAGGATTATATGTCACGTATCCTGTTAAGCCAAGTAATTAACAATTTAGGAGGAATTTACTTTCAAGCTGTTGTTCAAGTGAGATAACTCTTCCAAGAATCACAAAAATGCATATAGAATAAGGGTTATTCTTCTGATCTACCCAGATTCATAAAATGAAGAACGAAAGTAATCCTTGAAACTAAATCAATACATTAATTAAAATAGAAAAGTAATAGTCTTAATCCATAGAAATAAAAAGAGCTGCTAACCTTAACCGAGAAGGTCTAGTGGCTCATGCTTCAAAGAGAAAACTAGGGTTCAGAAAATGTGAAAGTGCGGAAGTGAGAAGATCCCCCATCAAGGGTGAATCTTGTCCCTTTTATATCTAACCTAATTTGATTTGAAACTAAAATAAAATAATAAATTCCAAACCTAAAAGATTTTGTTTGTAAAAAATAACTAAAACAAAATAAAATAGAGTAATTAAAAGCTAAATCCAACTAAAAATGCTTCATTGATGAGAATATGGTCCGGATTGCTGGCGATAAATGCCAGTTGTAGCGTTTAGTGCCCTTGAAGGTAGAAAGCTCCTTTTCTATTCTGAGTTCCTGGCGCTAAGCGCCCTAGTGGCCAGCTTCAATTCTTCTCTTTCATGTACAAAACTCTGCCAAACTAATCCAAACTTCACCTGAAATAATTAAAACACCAAAACAACTCAAAGTAGCATCCAAAGAGGTTTAAAACACTAAAATTAAATTAAAACTCAACAAACTCTAACTTAAAATAAACAAAAAATAAGGTAAAGATGCTCATGCATCACAACACCAAACTTAAACTGTTGCTTGTCCTCAAGCAACTAAAAACAATATAGGACTAAGAAGAGAAGTTTTCCAAGACTTGAGTGTTCATTTAAGCTCATGTAAAATTACTGAGTGGGATTAATGACATTATGATTCTAAATAGGTTTGGCATCTCACTATCCTTTGAAGCTCAAGAATATTGATGTCCTTCAGAACTAGAACTCGGATGATATTATGGATTCTCTTCCTACTTATGCTTTGATTGATCCTTGAACACATATTTTTATTTTTCTTTTCTAGGTGCTTTGCACCTTGAGCCTAGCCGTGACTCTTAGTGTTTTGTCCTCAAGCTTAACTTTGCACGAAAACACCACAAGCACTTAACTGGAGAACTCTTTGATTTCTAATTCTTTTCTTTTAATCCCTCCCAGTTAGAAGTGCTTAGCGCCTTTGGAATACTTTGCAATTGCTCTTGGTCTCGACTCTTAGTGCTCTATCTCAAGGATTACTTGACACATTCACACCACAAGCATATGGTTAGGAAAACAACTCTTTGAGCTTTTAATCATATTTGACCTTCCTAACCATTAATGCTTAGAGCCTTGGACCTTGCTTTTTATTTTTCTTTTTCTTTTGCTGTTGTTTTGCTTTAAGGATTAATTTCTTACCGAGTTTAGAGAATCCATAATACTTCTCTAAGTTTTTGTACATCAAAAATGAACATTCTTAACTTCAATATCAATCATGCACTATTCGGTTCATATATTCAGAATCATAAATAATATCACCACATCAAACTAACTAGAATAACTCATAATATATAACTCAAGTCTCAAGCATTTTTCTACTTCTTTTCTTTTTCTTTTTGATTTTTCAAGCTCAGTGAGTAATACATCAGACAGTTTCTAAATTAAACATAAAATATTGAAATAAATAACTAAACTAAAAATCAGTAAAGCACTACTAATGATCATACAAAAGCTTTAAAGAAAAAATGAGAAACACAATTGTTCCGAGGGTTACCTGAAACTGTAGGTCAATCTCGGATGAGATCTTCTGTACTGGTCGGCATTGTGTGTCCGACTTGATGGTGGTGTCTGGAGCCGCCGTGTTCGGCTTGTTGGACTGGAGGGTCGTGCTGATCCTTCGTCACCGGAAGGTGGTGGTACCTGTAAGAGACTCTAATGTTTAAGTTAGCAAGGGTATTAAGCATGTTTTTTTAGTAGAATCAAAGTATGAGTTATACCTGGGTGCTCCAGTGTATTTATAATGTTGTAGAGTGACCTTTTCTGGAGATAAGATAGTTATCTTATCTTATCTTTGAGTGGAGTTATCTTATCTTTAGGGGAGCCACCATATCTTTCTTTAGGCTTTGTCGCCTTTAGATTTGGGTTGTGTCCCTTCGTTTGGGCCTGCTTAGGCCTCTTATGGTGATTTGACCGAGCTCTTTGTGAAGAGGTCGGTAATGGGCCAATTTTTCAAGAGGTCGGTCATGGGCCAACCTTCTAAGAGGTCGGTCATTGGACAACCTTCTAAGAGGTTGGTGATGAGCGGATAATTTATACGCTTTTTGGCATTGTTTTTAGGTAGTTTTTAGTAAGTTCAAGCTACTTTTAGGGATGTTTTCATTTGTTTTTATGTTAAATTCACATTTCTGGACTTTACTATAAGTTTGTGTGTTTCTCTGTGATTTCAAGTAATTTCTGGCGTAAATTGAGGGACTTGAGCAAAACTCTGAAAAAGGCTGGCAAAAGGACTGCTGATGTTGTTGGAATCTCACCTCCCTGCACTCGAAATAGATTTTTTGGAGCTAAAGAACTCTAAATGGCGCGCTCTCAACGGCATTGGAAAGTAGACATCCAGAGCTTTCCAGCAATATAGTGCCTGAACCTTTCACTTATGTATTTTCAACGGTGGAGTTTTTACACACCATAGATTAAGGGTGTGGAGCTCTGCTGTACCTCAAGCTTCAATGCAATTACTATTATTTTCTATCCAATTCGAATTATTCCTATTCTAAGATATTTGTTGCACTTTAACTTGATGAATGTGATGATCCATGACACTCATTATCATTCTTACCTATGAACGCGCGTGATTGACAACCACTTCCGTTCTACCCTAGACCAGGCGCATATCTCTTGGATTCCTTAATCAGAATCTTCGTGGTATAAGCTAGAATTGATGGCGGCATTCATGGGAATCCGGAAGGTTTAACCTTGTATGTGGTATTCTGAGTAGGGTTCCAGAATTGAAAGACTGTGACGAGCTTCAAACTCCTGAAGGCTGGGCGTTAGTGACAGACGCAAAAGAATCAAGGGATTCTATTCCAACCTGATTGAGAACCGACAGATGATTAGCCGTGCTGTAACAGAGCATTTAGACCTTTTTCACTGAGAGGATGGGATGTAGCCATTGACAACGGTGATGCCCTACATACAGCTTGTCATGGAAAGGAGTAAGAAGGATTGGATGAAGCAGTAGGAAAGCAGAGATTCAGGAGAAGCACAGCATCTCCATACACCTATCTGAAATTCCCATCATGGAAATACATGAGTAACTTTATCTTTATTTTATGTTTATTTACTATTATTTGATTTTCCAAATTCCATAATTTATTTAAATCCGCCTGACTGAGATTTACAAGATGACCATAGCTTGCTTCATACCAACAATCTCCGTGGGATCGACCCTTACTCGACCATAGCTTGCTTCATACCAACAATCTCTGTGGAATCGACCTTACTCACGTAAGGTTTATTACTTGGACAACCCAGTACACTTGCTGGTTAGTTGAACGGAGTTGTGACCACACATAGTAAAAAGCTATTATCTCGAATTAAATTTCATACAAGTACAAAGAGTACGAATCACAATTTCGTCCACCAAGTTTTTAGCGCCGTTGCCAGGGATTGTTCAAGTATGGACAACTGACGGTTCATCTTGTTGCTCAGATTAGGTAATTTTATTTTTATTTTCTTTTCAAAAAAAGTTTTCAAAAATCTTTCAAAAATTTTTCTTTATTGTCGTTTTCTTAAAATATTCTTTTCGAAAAAAAATAATAAAAATACAAAAAAATCATAAAATCATAAAAATCAAAAATATTTTGTGTTTCTTGTTCAAGTCTTGAGTCAACTTTTAAGTTTGGTGTCAATTGCATGCTTTAAAA
>NC_029781.3:24774336-24777242 GCF_000817695.3 Arachis duranensis
CTCATGCTTTTCCCTTTTGCTGTAAGAGACAGAGCTAGAACATAGTTGGACTCACAACCTAAAGATAGCCTGGACTCCTGGGATAAGCTGGTCACGGCCTTCTTGGATAAATTCTTTCCTCCTCAAAAGCTGAGCAAGCTTAAAGTGAATGTTCAGACCTTCAAGCAAAAAGATGGTGAATCCCTCTATGAAGCTTGGGAAAGATACAAGCAGATGACCAAAAAGTGTCCTTCTGACATGTTTTCAGAATGGACCATATTAGATATATTCTATTATGGTCTATCTGAGTTTTCCAAGATGTCATTGGACCATTCTGCAGGTGGATCTATTCACCTAAAGAAAACGCCTGAAGAGGCTCAAGAACTTATTGACATGGTTGCAAATAACCAATTCATCTACACTTCTGAGAGGAATTCCGTGAATAGTGGAATGCCTCAAAGGAAGGGAGTTCTTGAAATTGATGCTCTGAATGCCATATTGGCTCAGAACAAGTGTTGACTCAGCAAGTCAACATGATCTCTCAAAGTCTGAATGGATGGCAAAATACATCCAACAGTTCTAAAGAGGCAGCTTCTGAAGAAGCTTATAATCCTGAGAACCCTGCAATGGCAGAGGTTAATTACATGGGTGAACCTTATGGAAACACCTATAACTCATCATGGAGAAATCATCCAAATTTCTCATGGAAGGATCAACAAAAGCCTCAACAAGGCTTTAACAATGGTGGAAGAAATAGGCTCAGTAATAACAAGCCTTTTCCATCATCTTCTCATCAATAGACAAAAAATTCTGAACAGAGCCCCTCGAATTTAGCAAACTTAGTCTCTGATCTGTCAAAAGCCACTTTAAGTTTCATGAGTAAAACAAGGTCCTCCATTAGAAATATGGAGGCACAAGTGGGTCAACTGAGTAAGAAAGTCATTGAAACTCCTCCCAGCATTCTCCCAAGCAATACATAAGAGAACCCAAAAGGAGATTGCAAGGCCATTGAAGTAATCAATATGGCCGAATGCACAAGGGAGGAGAAGGATGAAAATCCTAGTGAGAAAGACCTCTTGGGACATCTCTCAAACAAGAAGGAGTTCCCCATTGAGGACCTAAAGGAATCTGAGGCTCATATAGAGACCATAGAGATTCCACTAAATCTCCTTCTGCCATTCATGAGCTCTGAAAACTATTCCTCCTCAGAAGAGGATGAAGATGTAACTGGAGAGCAAGTTGCTCAATATCTAGGAGCTATCATGAAGCTGAATGCCAAAAAGTTGTTTGGTAATGAGACTTGGGAAGGTGAATCCCCCTTGCTCATTAGTGAACTAGATACATGGATTCAGAAAACTCTACCTCAAAAGAGACAAGATCCTGGTAAATTCTTAATACTCTGTACCATAGGCACCATGACCTTTAACAAGGCTCTGTGTGACCTGGGGTCAGGCATAAATCTTATGCCACTCTCTGTAATATTTCATGGTGGTTGCTTGATTTAAAGAAGTTATGCATTTTCACTCCAAATCACTTACTTAGGATGCAAGAAAGTGCATAAATGCTAACAAAACAAGTGAAATTAGCTTGAAAAATGGGTATATGATGACTTGTCATCATTTACATCCCTGCTGATTTCATAATCTTAGACACTAGGAAGGAAGAAGATGAATGCATCATCCTTGGAAGACCCTTCCTAGCCACAGCAGAAGCTGTGATTGATGTTAGCAGAGGAGAATTAGTCCTTCAATTGAATAAGGACTACCTTGTGTTTAAAGCTCAAGGACCTTCCTTTGCAACCATGGAGAGGAAGCATGAAAAGCTTCTCTCAGTACAGAGTCAAAAAGAGCCCCCACAGTTAAACTCTAAGTTTGGTGTTGGGAGGCCACAACCAAACTCTAAGTTTGGTATTGAGAAGCCCCCTCATTCAAACTCTAAGTTTGGTGTTGGGAGGCCCTCATCATGCTCTGAATATCTGTGAGGCTCCATGAGAGCCCACTGTCAAGCTAATGACACTAAAGAAGCGCTTGTTGGGAGACAACCCAATTTTTATATATCTAATTTTAATTTTATTTTATTGTTATTTTGTGTTTTATTAGGTTCATGATCATGTGGAGTCACAAAAAAAATACTAAAATTAAAAACAGAATCAAAAATAGCAGAAGAAAAATCACACCTTGGAGGAAGGACTTACTCGCGTTTAAACGCCAGTAAGGTGCATCTGGCTGGCGTTCAACGCCAGAACAGAGCATGTTTCTGGCGCTGAACGCCAGAAACAAGCAATATCCTGGTGTTTAAACGCCAGGAATATGCCTTGAGGAAAGCTGGCGCTGAACGCCAGTAACAAGCATGGAACTGGCGTTCAACGCCAGAAACATGCTACACATGGGCGTTGAACGCCCAGAGTGTGCATCACTTCGGCGTTTAAACGCCAGAATGGTGTGCAAAGGCATTTTACATGCCTAATTGGTGCAGGGATGTAAATCCTTGACACCTCAGGATCTGTGGACCGCACAGGATCATCTCAGGATCTGTGGACCCCACAGCTAACATATTCTCCCCTCTTCTCAACATTCATTCTCTCTTTCCAATAAACACACTTCCCCAAAAACCCTTCACCAATCACCTCAAACCTCTCTTCCCAATTACCCCCTTCACCACTCACATCCATCCACTCTTCCCTATAAACCCCACCCACCTTCAAAATTTAAAAATCTTTCCCACCCAAACCCACCCTAAATGACCGAAACTACACCCACTCTCCTCCCTATATATACCCTTCCATTCTACTTCATTTTCACACAACACAAACCCCTCTTCTACACCTTGACCGAAACACCTTCCCTCACTCTCCTCCATATTTTCTTCTTCTTCTTCTTCTCTTCTTTCTTCTCTTGCTCGAGGGCGAGCAATATTTTAAGTTTGGT
>NC_029781.3:24777478-24778849 GCF_000817695.3 Arachis duranensis
TTGGACATATGTGTGGAAGGAGCTCAATGGAAAAGAGACTCCAAAGGCAAGCCAGTTCAACTAAGAAGACTGGACCTCAAGCCTGTGGCTAGAGGGTGGTTAGAGTTCATTCAACGCTCCATCATCCCCACTAGCAACCGATCTGAAGTTACTGTGGATCGGGTCATCATGATTGGAGAGGAAGTAGAAGTTCATGAAGTCATCTCCCATGAATTTTACAAAATAGCCGAAAAGTCCTCCACCATGGCAAGGCTAGCTTTTCCTCATCTTATTTGTCATCTATGTTACTCAGCTGGAGTTATCATAGAAGGAGACATCCTCATTGAAGAGGATAAACCCATCACCAAGAAGAGGATGGAGCAAGCAAGAGAGACCCTCCACGGATCTCAAGAGATGCATGAGGAAGCTCATCATCAAGAAATCCCTGAGATGCCTCAAGGGATGCACTTTCCTCCGAACAACTATTGGGAACAACTCAACACTTCCCTAGAAGATTTGAGCTACAATGTGGAATAATTAAGGGTGAAACATCATGAGCACTCCATCATTCTCCATGAAATAAGAGAAGATCAAAGAGCAATGAGGGAGGAGCAACAAAGGCAAGAAAGAGACATAGAAGAGCTCAAGGACATCATTGGTCCTTCAAGAAGAAGGCGCCACCATCACTAAGGTGGACTCATTCCTTGTTCTATTTCTCTGTTTTTCGATTTTTATGCTTCATGCCTATTTATGTTTTGTGTCTCTACTTCATGATCATTAGTAGTAGTAACTATGTCTTAAAGCTATGAATAACTCCATGAATCCTTCACCTCTCTTAAATGAAAAATGTTTTAATTCAAAAGAACAAGAAGTACATGAATTTTAAATTTATCCTTGAATTTAGTTTAATTATATTGATGTGGTGACAATACTTTTTGCTTTCTGAATGAATGCTTGAACAGTGCATAATTTTGATCTTGCTGTTTATGAATGTTAAAACTGTTGGCTCTTGAAAGAATGATGAACAAAGAGAAATGTTATTGATAATCTGAAAAATCATGAAATTGATTCTTGAAGCAAGAAAAAGCAGTGAAAAACATAATCTTGCGAAAAAAAATATATGGCGAAAAAAATAGAAAGAAAAAGAAATAGCAAGCAGAAAAAGCCAATATCCCTTAAAACCAAAAGGCAAGGGTAGAAAGGATCCAAGGCTTTGAGCATCAATGGATAGGAGGGCCCAAGGAAATAAAATCCAAGCCTAAGCGGCTGAATTAAGCTGTCCCTAACCATGTGCTTGTGTCATGAAGGTCCAAGTGAAAAGCTTGAGACTGAGTGGTTAAAGTCATTATCCAAAGCAAAAAGAGTGTGCTTAAGAGCTCTAGACACCTCTAA
>NC_029781.3:24783077-24783643 GCF_000817695.3 Arachis duranensis
AATGGAAGAGGTGAATTACATGGGAGAACCCTATGGAAACACCTAAATCCTTCATGGAGGAATCATCCAAATCTTTCATGGAAGGATCAACAGAGACCCCAACAAGGTTTCAATAACAATAATGGTGGAAGAAACAGGTTTAGCAATAACAAGCCTTTTCCATCATCTTCTCAGCAACAGACAGAGAGTTCCAAGCAGAATAATTCTGACTTGGCAACCATGGTCTCTGATCTAAGCAAAACCACTCAAAGTTTTATGACTGAAACTAGATCTTCCATTAGGAATCTGGAAGGACAAGTGGGTCAGCTGAGCAAGAAAATTACTGAACTCCCTCCAAGTACTCTTCCAAGCAACACAGAAGAAAATCCAAAAGGAGAGTGCAAGGCCATCAATATGGCCGAATTCTGGGAGGAAGAAGAGGCAGTGAATGCCACTGAGGAAGGCCTCACTGGGCGTCCACTGACCTCCAATGAGTTCCCCAATGAGGAACCTTGGGAATCTGAGGCTCAAACTGAGACCATAGAGATTCCATTGGACTTACTTCTGCCATTCATGAGCTCTGATGA
>NC_029781.3:24784934-24785239 GCF_000817695.3 Arachis duranensis
CATTCACCAATCACCTCAACACCTCTTCCCCAAAAACCCTTCACCTATCAAATCCCATCTTTCTCTTCACCACTCACATCCATCCTTCATAAACCCCCACCAACCTCACCCTTCAAATTCAAACCACTTTCCCTCCCAAACCCACCCATCATGGCCGAACCCTTTACTCCCTCTCTCCTATATATACCCTTCTTCAACCCTTCATTTTCACACAACCTAAACACCACTTCTCCCCCTCTTTGGCCGAATACAACACCATCTCCCTCTTCCTCATTTCTTCTTCTTCTACTCTCTTCTTTCTTCTT
>NC_029781.3:24785339-24787481 GCF_000817695.3 Arachis duranensis
CCAAACCGGCGTTCAAAGTCACCTCAAGAAATCCCAGCGTTAAACGCTGGAACTGGCACCCAAATGGGAGTTAAACGCCCAGGGACAAGCAACAATTTAAGTTTGGTGTTGTGATGAGCGGATAATTTATACGCTTTTTGGCATTGTTTTTAGGTAGTTTTTAGTAAGTTCAAGCTACTTTTAGGGATATTTTCATCAGTTTTTATGTTAAATTCACATTTCTGGACTTCACTATGATTTTGTGTGTTTTTCTGTGATTTGAGGTAATTTCTGGCTGAAATTGAGGGACTTGAGCAAAACTCTGATAGGAGGCTGACAAAGGACTGCTGATGCTGTTGGAATCTGACCTCCCTGCACTCGAAATGGATTTTCTGGAGCTACAGAACTCCACATGGCGCACTCTCAACGGCGTTGGAAAGTAGACATTCAGAGCTTTCCAGCAATATATAAGAGTCCATACTTTATTCGGGAATTGATGACGTAAACTGGCGCTCAACACCAGTTCCATGTTGCTGTCTGGAGTAAAACGCCAGAAACACGTCACGACCCGGAGTTGAACGCCCAAAACACGTTACAACTTGGCGTTCAACTCCAAAAGAAGCCTCAGCTCGTGGATAGATCAAGCTCAGCCCAAACACACACCAAGTGGGACCCGGAAGTGGATTTATGCATCAATTACTTACTCATGTAAACCCTAGTAGCTAGTCTAGTATAAATAGGTTAATTTACTATTGTATTAGACATATTTTGGCCATTCGGTCTTTTGATCATTCAGGGGGCTGGCCTCTTGGCCATGCCTGAACCTTTCACTTATGTATTTTCAACGGTGGAGTTTTTACACACCATAAATTAAGGGTGTGGAGCTCTGCTGTACCTCAAGCTTCAATGCAATTACTATTATTTTCTATCCAATTCGAATTATTCCTATTCTAAGATATTTGTTGCACTTCAACTTGATGAATGTGATGATCCGTGACACTCATTATCATTCTCACCTATGAACGCGCGTGATTGACAACAACTTCCGTTCTACCCTAGACCGGGCGCATATCTCTTGGATTCCTTAATCAAAATCTTCGTGGTATAAGCTAGAATTGATGGCGGCATTCATGGAATCTGGAAGGTTTAACCTTGCCTGTGGTATTCTGAGTAGGATTCAAGAACTGAATGACTGTGACGAGCTTCAAACTCCTGAAGGCTGGGCGTTAGTGACAGACGCAAAAGAATCAATGGATTCTATTCCAACCTGATTGAGAACCGACAGATGATTAGTCATGCTGTAACAGAGCATTTGGACCTTTTTCACTGAGAGGATGGGATGTAGCCATTGACAACGGTGATGCCCTACATACAGCTTGCCAAGGAAAGGAGTAAGAAGGATTGGATGAAGCAGTAGGAAAGCAGAGATTCAGGAGGAGCACAGCATCTCCATACACCTATCTGAAATTCCCATCATGGAAATACATGAGTAACTTTATCTTTATTTTATGTTTATTTACTATTATTTGATTTTCCAAATTCCATAATTTATTTAAATCCGCCTGACTGAGATTTACAAGATGACCATAGCTTGCTTCATACCAACAATCTCCGTGGGATCGACCCTTACTCGCGTAAGGTTTATTACTTGGACGACCCAGTACACTTGCTGGTTAGTTGAACGGAGTTGTGCGACAATCTCCGTGGGATCGACCCTTATTCACGTCAGGTATTACGTGGACGACCCAGTGCACTTGCTGGTTAGTGGCACCGGAGTTGTGAAAAGTGTAAATCACAATTTCGTGCACCAAGTTTTTAGTGCCGTTGCCAGGGATTGTTCGAGTATGGACAACTGACGGTTCATCTTGTTGCTCAGATTAGGTAATTTTCTTTTTATTTTCTTTTCAAAAAAAGTTTTCAAAAATTTTTCTTTATTGTCGTTTTCTTAAAATATTCTTTTCGAAAAAAAATAATAAAAATACAAAAAAATCATAAAATCATAAAAATCAAAAATATTTTGTGTTTCTTGTTCAAGTCTTGAGTCAACTTTTAAGTTTGGTGTCAATTGCATGCTTTAAAAAGTTTTTCTTGCATTTTTCGAAAATTCATGCATTCATGGTGTTCTTCATGATCTTCAAGTTGTTCTTGACAAGTCTTCTTGTT
>NC_029781.3:24787583-24788214 GCF_000817695.3 Arachis duranensis
GTTTGTTAGAGTCCATGCATTAAAGATTTCTAAGTTTGGTGTCTTGCATGTTTTCTTTGCATAAAAAATCTTTCAAAATTATGTTCTTGATGTTCATCATGATCTTCATAGTGTTCTTGGTGTTCATCTTGACATTCATAGTGTTCTTGCATGCATTCTTTGTTTTGATCCATAAAGAAAAGAGAAAAACACAAAAATGACTTTTTTAATTTTCTCTCTCATCATTAAAAATTCAAAAATCAAAAAAATATATTTTCCTTATTTTTCTCCAAATTTTCGAAAATTTGAGTTGACTTAGTCAAAAAATTTTAAAATTAGTTGTTTCTTACAAGTCAAGTCAAATTTTCAATTTTAAAAATCTTATCTTTTCAAAATCTTTTTCAAAAATCATATCCTTTCAACTTTATCTTTGTTTCTTTCGGAAATTTTCAAAAAAAAATATTTTTCAAAATCTTTTTCTTATCTTTTACATCATATTTTCAAAAATATAATCAATAATTAATGTTTTGATTCAAAAATTTGAAGTTTGTTACTTTCTTGTTAAGAAAGATTCAATCTTTAAATTCTAGAATCTTATCTTTTAATTAATTTTAATTTTAAAAATTAAATCTTTTTCAAACATATCTTATCA
>NC_029781.3:24788956-24791884 GCF_000817695.3 Arachis duranensis
CCTTTTGCTGTAAGAGACAGAGCTAGAACATGGCTGGACTCACAACCTAAAGATAGCATGGACTCCTGGGATAAGCTGGTCACGGCCTTCTTGGATAAATTCTTTCCTCCTCAAAAGCTGAGCAAGCTTAAAGTGGATGTTCAGACCTTCAAGCAAAAAGATGGTGAATCCCTCTATGAAGCTTGGGAAAGATACAAGCAGATGACCAAAAAGTGTCCTTCTGACATGTTTTCAGAATGGACCATATTAGATATATTCTACTATGGTCTATCTGAGTTTTCCAAGATGTCATTGGACCATTCTGCAGGTGGATCTATTCACCTAAAGAAAACGCCTGAAGAGGCTCAAGAACTTATTGACATGGTTGCAAATAACCAATTCATGTACACTTCTGAGAGGAATTTCGTGAATAGTGGGATGCCTCAAAGGAAGTGAGTTCTTGAAATTGATGCTCCGAATGCCATATTGGCTCAGAACAAGTGTTGACTCAGCAAGTCAACATGATCTCTCAAAGTCTGAATGGATGGCAAGATACATCCAACAGTACTAAAGAGGCAGCTTCTGAAGAAGCTTATAATCCTGAGAACCCTGCAATGGCAGAGGTTAATTACATGGGTGAACCTTATGGAAACACCTATAACTCATCATGGAGAAATCATCCAAATTTCTCATGGAATGATCAACAAAAGCCTCAACAAGACTTTAACAATGGTGGAAGAAATAGGCTCAGTAATAACAAGCCTTTTCCATCATCTTCTCAGCAACAGACAAAAAATTATGAACAGAGCCCCTCTAATTTAGCAAACTTAGTCTCTGATCTGTCAAAAGCCACTTTAAGTTTCATGAATGAAACAAGGTCCTCCATTAGAAATATGGAGGCACAAGTGGGTCAACTGAGTAAGAAAATCATTGAAACTCCTCCCAGCATTCTCCCAAACAATACATAAGAGAATCCAAAAGGAGATTGCAAGGCCATTGAAGTAATCAATATGGCCGAATGCAGAAGGGAGGAGAAGGACGAAAATCCTAGTGAGAAAGACCTCCTGGGACGTCTCTCAAACAAGAAGGGGTTCTCCATTGAGGACCTAAAGGAATCTGAGGCTCATATAGAGACCATAGAGATTCCACTAAATCTCTTTCTGCCATTCATGAGCTCTGAAAACTATTCCTCCTCAGAAGAGGATGAAGATGTAACTGGAGAGCAAGTTGCTCAATATCTAGGAGCTATCATGAAGCTGAATGCCAAGTTGTTTGGTAATGAGACTTGGGAAAGTGAACCTCTCTTGCTCATTAGTGAACTAGATTTATGGATTCAGAAAACTCTACCTCAAAAGAGACAAGATCCTGGTAAATTCTTAATACCCTATACCATAGGCACCATGACCTTTAACAAGGCTCTGTGTGACCTGGGGTCAGGCATAAATCTTATGCCATTCTCTGTAATGGAGAAACTGGGGATCATTGAGGTACAGCCTGCCTTATTCTCACTTCAATTGGCAGACAAGTCAGTAAGACAAGCTTATGGATTAGTAGAGGACGTGTTAGTAAAGGTTGAAGGCATTTACATCCCTGCTGATTTCATAATCTTAGACACTAGGAAGGAAGAAGATGAATGCATCATCCTTGGAAGACCCTTCCTAGCCACAGCAGAAGCTGTGATTGATGTTAGCAGAGGAGAATTAGTCCTTCAATTGAATAGAGACTACCTTGTATTTAAAGCTCAAGGACCTTCCTCTGCAACCATGGAGAGGAAGCATGAAAAGCTTCTCTCAGTACAGAGTCAAAAAGAGCCCCCACAGTCAAACTCTAAGTTTGGTGTTAGGAAGCCACAACCAAACTCTAAGTTTGGTGTTGAGAAGCCCCCTCATTCAAACTCTAAGTTTGGTGTTGGGAGGCCCTCATCATGCTCTGAATATCTGTGAGGCTCCATGAGAGCCCACTGTCAAGCTAATGACACTAAAGAAGCGCTTGTTGGGAGACAACCCAATTTTTATATATCTAATTTTAATTTTATTTTATTGTTATTTTGTGTTTTATTAGGTTCATGATCATGTGGAGTCACAAAAAAATACTAAAATTAAAAACAGAATCAAAAATAGCAGAAGAAAAATCACACCCTGGAGGAAGGACTTACTCGCGTTTAAACGCCAGTAAGGTGCATTTGGCTGGCGTTCAACGCCAGAAACAAGCAATATCCTGGCGTTTAAACGCCAGGAATATGCCTTGAGGAAAGCTGGCGCTGAACGCCAGTAACAAGCATGGAACTGGCGTTCAACGCCAGAAACATGCTACACATGGGTGTTGAACGCCCAGAGTGTGCATCACTTCGGCGTTTAAACGCCAGAATGGTGTGCAAAGGCATTTTACATGCCTAATTGGTGCAGGGATGTGAATCCTTGACACCTCAGGATCTGTGGACCCCACAGGATCATCTCAAGATCTGTGGACCCCACAGGATCCCCACCTAACATATTCTCCCCTCTTCTCAACATTCATTCTCTCTTTCCAATAAACACACTTCCCCAAAAACCCTTCACCAATCACCTCAAACCTCTCTTCCCAATTACCCCCTTCACCACTCACATCCATCCACTCTTCCCCAAAAACCCCACCCACCTTCAAAATTCAAAAATCTTTCCCACCTAAACCCACCCTAAATGACCGAAACTACACCCACTCCACTCCCTATATATACCCTTCCATTCTACTTCATTTTCACACAACACAAACCCCTCTTCTACACCTTGACCGAAACACCTTCCCTCACTCTCCTCCATATTTTCTTCTTCTTCTTCTTCTCTTCTTTCTTCTCTTGCTCGAGGGTGAGCTATATTTTAAGTTTGGTGTGGTCAAAGCATAATCTTTTTGTTTTTCCATTACCATCAATGGCACCTAAGGTCGGAGAATCCTCTAGAAAAGGAAAAGGGA
>NC_029781.3:24792118-24792331 GCF_000817695.3 Arachis duranensis
ACAAGTCGAAATCTTAATGGTTCAAGAGTTCTATGCCAATGCATGGATCACTAGGAACCATGATCAAAGTGTGAACCCGAATCCAAAGAATTATCTTACAATGGTTTGGGGGAAATACTTAGATTTTAGTTCGGAAAATGTGAGGTTGGCATTCCACTTGCCCATGATGCAAGGAGATGAACGCCCCTACACTAGAAGGGTCAACTTTAATCA